>NC_142500.1:18584103-18773980 GCF_965113065.1 Corylus avellana
ATTTTCAATGTCAGAAAAATTCGAGGTCAGATACTACTACATGTACTAGTTTGCCAGCAACTGAGATTCTAGAATTCTTTTACCTCTAGGAGTCGCTGCACAACAGTACTCTCCTCAGCAGCAGCTCTCCTTCCCTTGTAACCAAGATAATTCAAGAGTGATTTTATGGTTTCTGTTTTACCAGACCCACTTTCACCGCTAACCAATATTGACTGACTTTTTTTCTCATTGATCATATCTCTGCATCCACATAAAAGGCACATTACACTATCAGACAAGTAAAGAGATGACATGAAGAATTTACAATGAGAAAGTGACAAAGTACCTGTATGCAGCATCTGCAACAGCAAATGGATGTGGACTCCTCTCAGCGAAGGCTGCCCTTTCATATTTTGCCATCACCTGGCTATCATAAAGATGAGGTAGACTTCTAAAAGGATTCACAGCGATCAATATATTCCCCGCGTATGTCTGATGTCACCAGCAAGTGTATTAGCTTTCTCTTGTAGGGAACTCTTTTTAATGAAAACCAATTTCAAATACTCACGTATATCTCATTGATATCATATCTTGATCTTAGATTATCAAGGACTCCTGGTTCATGCAAATAAGCCAGCTTTGCCATATCATCCACTCCACATGCTGGGGCTTCGGGGTCTTTGTGATGGACATTGGAGGCTTTATCAACAACCTGCAGTTTTCCGCATAAATAATGAAATAAAAATCTATTTAAGTACCTAATGGAAAATTAATACATACCTTAAAAGAAAACTTCAACCACAGAACTTGTTAAATATTAAAATAATATAAAGACATATACACGTGTAATGCCCCACTCTAATGACATCAATATTGTCCGTTTTGGGCTCCCCCGAACCAGACTTCCCAGTTGGTCATAAGTTCATGGCCATCACGGCTTTAAAACGCGTTGATGTCAAGAAAGGTGCGAGTATACATATAAGCACATTCTCATCCCCAAGCAATGTGGGACGCCACAACATGCATTTACAATGCAAAAGATGGAGAATTATCATTCAATGACAAAATTGTAATATGTGCAGGAAAAATGCCCATGTGTAATATTCAAAGCACTCACCGTCTTCCCCGAAGTGCAGAGGACATTAATGTCTTCACCATCAACCTTCACAACTTCACCATCTATCCATGCTTCATCAGGATCCTCCACCCAAATAAGAGATCCAACCACAGGACTGATAGCAGCAGCCTGAAAAGCAAAGAGTGTCAAAGCCTAAAATATCAAGTGAATTGCATAACTACATTTTTCCTTGGACAAGATTTATGGATCGTCATGCATGCAAACAGGCAAAGGCAATCATCTGTAACCGCAATGGCCAAGATGTGAGGCTCGAGTACTTCTCTCTACTCTCAATGGTACAACAGAGAAATAAACAAAAGAGCAAACAAGTGCCAATGTATAAAGAAAGAGAAGAAAAAGATACCAAATCCATCAGCACAGCACTGAACTGTGAGTTCTAGTTCTATCAAATTTGTACCATTTTGCTTTGACGATTTTCTTACTTTCATAGTGAAATTCGTACTTCGATCAAAATTAAATTCAACTTCAAATTTATTAACACCACTGTATAAGCAAAGCTGCTATTGGTATTTATCACTAAAAATTAAATAGAGACCCCAATTCCATGCAACATTGCTCAAAATACGGATTGTACCAAGAATGGCTCACTATAATGATTCGTTTGTGTCGGCTACGAGACTGTGAGGGAAACGGCACCCACACTGCCCCCTTCGCCGCCGGCCGCTACATCTTCCCGGCCTCAACCCTTGGCTTCACCTTCAAGCTCTGCTGGAACCCCTTGTCTTAGAATTGGTTCTCTTGGGTTCGATCAACCCCTGTGCTCTTCTCTGGTTTGCGCATTGGGTGAGAGTGAGAAATGCAAGATTTCAAAAGGAATTGATGGTGGTTGAGCGAATGTTCGCCGGGCGGTGGTGGCGTAGCATAGCAGAGAATCGGAAATGTTATAAGCACCTTTACCGGACAAGCATCCCCTCAATTTCAAATCCATTTGGTTAAAATAAGAGGGCATTTTTGTCCATAATTTGTCTAATTTTTTTTTTTTTTTTTTTTTTTTGACAAAAATGCCTTCTTATTTTTGCTTTCATTCCGAAGGGTAATACTAAAGGAAACGTTCACTCCTATAAATAAAATTAAAAAAAAAAAAAAAAAAAGCACGCCAGCGTTCCCTGTATCATAACTCCATTTCGAATAGGCGGTGATGGAGCCGAAAACCAGCCGTCATTGAATTTAATTATTTTTTGAACTTACATATTTTTTCAAATTGATTTATTTATTTTCATGAAGTCGAGTTAGATAATCCACTGAGATTTAGAAGAAACTCGAGCTACTCAATTAATTTAAAATAAATGTTGTCATTGTTTAATTTTTGTTTCAAAAATTCATACTAATAATTAATTATTATTTACTATTAGAATTTTATTATTTGAATAAACGAGAAAATTAATTCGAATTTTAAACAATTTAATATCGAATCTATATGTTTGTTTTATAATATTTATGTCACGCATATATATTAACACAAACTCATTCATATATACATAAATACACAAATCTATATAAAAAATGCTTTAATTTTATTATTTCTTTTTTATTTTCCTAATCAATGCGGAAAAGTGGAAAAATGGGAGGCTTTGATTTTATTTTTGTGTAGGCATGATACAAGTTGGAGTGCTATGATACAAGTTGGAGTGCTATGCGTCTCTAATTATGGATGAAGAATCCAGCTTGCGCCTTCTGGATCTAATTCATGATTTATTTTTTTGGGAGAATTGTTAAATTGATCCATAAGATTTAAAGTTATAACAAATAGCTCAATCAGGATTAAAAAGTGACTAAGCATTCTCTGGAGTAATTAAAAAAACAAATAGATCCTTGTTATTAGAAAAGTCAATGCAATCGGTAATTTGTCACGTCAGTAACAATTATATTATAACACGTACGTGTAACAATTTTATAGACTAAATTTTTTAAAAAATATATTTCATTTATCGTGTTATCGGTACATGCAAGTGATCTTAAATTGGAAGCTCGACTCCCGTCTACCTCTTATTCTGCGAGTTTGACCACTCATAAACCTCCAAATTCATATAAATAGTAAACGAAACTCAAATCAAAATCCTTGTTTTCAATTTGATGTCTTCCTTAAAAATCTCTACCGACACAGCGAACACTTATATACTTGGCTATTTGGCCTAGTGAGCTGCTGCGCTCTTAGTAAATTAAAATGGGGGAGGAAGATTCGAACTAGTAACCTTTGTTTTATTATGCATGGTTCTAGTCAATTGAACTATTTTGGACAAAATAGGCATTTAATTGAACATGAAGAAGGAAAAAAAAATCCAAAATGTAAACAAAAAAAAGGAAGAAAACAAATTTGAGAGTATATATATAAAAACAAATACCATGTTGTTCACAGAGCTAGATTGATCGGAAACTTGGGTTGTTTATGGATCTAATTCCACTTCCTTCAGCAACGTACGTCGTCGATCACTCGATTAAGCGAAAAGAATTAATTTGATCTCTCCAACTTCTCTCTCATTTATTTGAGTGCAACTTCTAAACAATCAAAGAGAATATAAAAACATGATCAGAAGATTAAATCCTTCAGCCAGCCCAAATGAAGAAGAAGGTGATGGAGCTTCAGATCTCTTTTAAAGTGATGGATGAAGCAGTCTAGGGTTGAATTAAGGAGAAGATTAAGCCTAGTTTCAAGGAGGTCAACTACTGACTTATAGCTGTTTTTGGTTATTCTTATACACAAATTGGTCTTCTTTATTATGAATTTAATTATGCATACGCATTTGTATCCAAGTTTCTTCCTTAACCATATATACCAACCAGCAGGAAAACTGGTGAAGTCGTCCCAGCAAAGTCGATCTGAAGTCTATGTTTAAAGCAATTAATGAATTAGCTAGATATTAATTAATAACAAAAAAGAAAATGAAAGGAAGCTGCACTGCATGCTCTTCTTTGAGATGCTCATGCATGCACATGCAAGCCCTTTTACTTGGGATCCGGATCTTGTCAGCAACACGATGTTTGCATTGTTAGGATTTTGAATAATAAATATGAAAGCGTACGTTTTAACGGAGTGATAGACTTTACCTATATATCTAAACAAGAGAATGAGGTGCTTAAGACTTGCTCATACGCATGTGTGTTTTATAAAAATCCTTTCACATTTGTTAGGTAGTAAAATTATTGAGAATCTGACTGTCTATCAATAAAAGTTAATAAACACGATAAATCTTCGAAGTGGGATTTGAATCTCGTACAATATTTGGACTAAATATGAGAGTGCAAAAAGAATTGAATTGGAGGCTCAAGTGAGCTTTCGATCTGTTCGAGCAAGAGACACCTTGCAATAACCCTGTCTAATAACAATTAGGAGCAAGAATAATTTGAGAGGATAATAACTAATAAGTGCATGTATCCCAATCTCTTCAACTGAGGTAACCCACCACCTCATTGATCATGGCAGCAGATTTGACGTCACCTTGATGACGTAGCATTTCTGATGTCAACTTAGATGACAACATCAATCCTGTTCAAATTATATATATATAATTAAGGTGACTTTTGCTTTGAAGTCTTTAAAAATAAATAAAAACCTACTACATCGTACAATCTCGTGCCCGCTTTAGAATGCTGCCATTCTCAGCAACCACTCTCTCTTATCCAAATTTTCCTCCATTGTCAACGATGTTCATGTTCGACGTTCATGTTCCCACTAGGCCACATCTGGCGTAAAAGTCAATGTAAATAGGCTTGCATATGTCTCAATCAAGGGTATATATATATATATCCATGTGCCAGGTGTGAATAGGGGATAGATCAGTGTGAAACTAATTATATATAAACAAATGATTAACTTATCATATTTAAACCTAATTCACTATATATATAGTAAAAGAGAAAGCACGTTTTAAAACAAAATCATAGCATATTAGCATTTCGATCTCATAAATATTCTTTTTTGGTAATCCCATTACCCCTTCGAAAGTCTAACCTCATGATACCCCTTATTAATCATAGATGCTTATATTAGTTTCACACTTTGGGAGCCATGTTCAGTACTGCAATTGTAGCCATTGGATTCGGATGATGGTTTACTTAATTAATACGGTACAAAGTGTACGTGAAACTAATTATATGCCCATATATGAGTAAGTTAATTATCATATTTAAACCTAATTCATGTCACGTCAACCATTGTGAAGATTAGCATAATAGCAAATTTTTTAATAAAAATTGAAAATTCTAGCATGTAAGATCTACGTACCACAATGCACGTCCTGATTAACTTGTTGGGATACTAAGGTTTAAGGTTTAAGAAGTATGATAATTAAAGTGAGTATTACCTTTAGATTACAGTAGGTCAAGTTTGCTCAAGTTACTGAAATTAGATTGCCCGAGATATAATTATGCTAATTAAATATAGTTGTCACGCACAAATTATAATCGTTATAAAGTTGGTCATTTCTTCGATAAGCATGTCCGATAAACATTAATAAAGATGTTCTTCTTCCGATTATCTGTAGTTGAAAAATAAAATCTTTTAATCAATTCTTTGGCCAAAAGTGTAATGATCCATATTTTGTTTTGTTACATCTAATAATGCACATGCATGATATTGTGTCATTCAAAATTTTAAATGAAGTAGAAACGTATATATTATTAGATCCATAAAACATGATATGGACCAGCCATTAAACAGTTCCTCTATGTTTCACTTAAATTAAATGGATAAACCAACACTGCTTAAAGAAAGTTCGACAGAGGGTTCAAGGGGTTCAAGATCGAACATGATTGGGGAGAGAGAGAGAGAGAGAGGCAATATACAAGACAGCCCAATGCATCATATCCCTCTCTAAAAAGATCAATTTAAACGAATATCATCAATACAAAAACATCATAGAAAAGAGTCAAAAGACTAAAGAAGCACACTTGATCGAAGTAAGTTGCTATAAGAAACATCCTGAACAAGTTGCAGTTCTTTAAACAAAAAATTATTTGTAAAAATCTCAACTAAAAAAACTTGGCAATTACAGAAATTTTGGTCGAGAATTGGCATTGATTGGACTCAATATACTAACCCAAAAAAAAAAAAAAAATCAATTGAACTCAATCTCACAACTAGCAATAAGTAAAAGCAATATAAATTCCAAAAAATTGATTTCACTTTAATTCATGCTTTTCCTGCCATACAGCCCTGATTTGCCTGAGGTCAGCCGTACATCAGTGTCAAAGATACGTGGATTAGTCTGGCACAGTTTGCCAACTACCCATTACTATTCATAAAAAAAATAAAAAATAAAATTAATTATAATATTCTTACTTTGTATATTATATCAATCACATTTTATTACTATTCAAATAAAATAAAAAATACGACAATTATTTTTTTTCTCATTTTTCAGTACCAAACATCTTACTTTTTTTTTCCATATTAATCAATTTTTATTACAGTAACAGACTACTAACCAGTAACAACAGGTCAAACTGACCCTGAAACAGTCAGCCTACCCAACTTGATACATATATATGCAACAAAATTAAGTAGTAATGTTGTGGGTCAAAGCCCAAAAATGCATCATCATTAGACTAAACAAAGCCAATTCGTATTTAATTTGAAGACTGATTGAGAAGAAACAACAAGCAGCTTCCCCAAAGGTAATATATATGCTTCGGTTCGGTACTCCATCGATGGAGTAGCATTACATGATATTGTGTCTTTGACTACGAACAGCCATACAAAGGATAACTAAGAATGTAACAATTCCAACTAATATTCAAGTTGTACGAAACATATATGCAGATAAATTCGAAGGGACAATACACATGAACCTATTGTTTTTTGTAGCTTTGACCGTGGGTAATCATTTATGTTCGCATGTCGGGTTTAAGAAAAGTTGAGGTTTGGGTACTATATATAGGTCAATATAATCCAACCTAGCTATATTAGAGCCGTTAATTTCGTGTTAGATTCGTGCATCTTGTCAAAATTTGTCAACCATATATATCGCGTGTTGAGTTCGAGTCATGTTGAGACTTGAGATATGATCATAAGATTATATAGGTTAACTATATATTACTCAACTCATTTAATTAAATAGATTAAACTCATCAACCTTAACTGCTAATTTTTAGTTAGATTTATAGATCCTATAAAACATTGCCAGCAAAAGTAATGAGGCAGTTGGAAAGAGCTGCTCCCAGAACAAATTAAGTCTTGGGTGATGGCGGCAGTGCACGGTCGGGTGCTTTCAATTTGGTTGCATGGTTTTTGTGGCTTTGTGTTGAGCGGCGGCGGGTGTGGGTAGGGGTACGGAAGCGTTTTTGTTTGGACTTTTTTTTTGTCTGGGGGCGGTGGTGGCCGATTGGGGTGGGTTAAATTGTTTGCTGGGGTGTCGGGTCTCAGTGAATTTCTATTTGGGTTGATTACGTGATTGGAATTTGGTCCAATTGGGGATTAATATGGATCGTCGATTGTCATAGCAAACAATCAAAATCGAGGCTTTGATACCAAAGTTGATGCATGACAAATCTAAAATTGAGATGAGAGTGAGAAAACCAAGAAAGAGAGAAGAACTTGAAGAGAGACTGAGAAAGATCATGGGAGAAAAAGACAAATCCATGCACATGAAATTATTCATTAAAAGCTCTTAATACAGTAGAAAAATAGGTTTAAATAGACTAGGGGTTAAATCCACATCCTAACCTTAATAGTACCTGAGCTAGCCGCCCACTTAATTAATAACATAAAATTCAGAATCATAAAATAACATTAACCAGTCTGAAAATAATAACATAAATAAAATGCGAAAAAATAACAAAAGCATTCCATATGATAATATATGTGGCATTCAACCATTCAGCCACCCAACCACAAGATTATAGGCTAGGCCGTCATCCGACGTAACCGTCCATACTACACGCGCATGTGATCAGTTGCCTGTGTCTGATGTCCCCATCAACTCACTCCTACGAGCATCTAGTTTTTCCATCTGACCAGCCTTGAGGAAAACTTTTGTTTTACCAATCTGTAACAACAAACAGGATCATGATAAGATCACAAAAGCAATCCACAAACAAATGTATATCTATATATATAGCACATGCGCATTCTACAACAGCTAGCAGCAAAGATAAACATTAACCTATAATGATGTTAATTAATGCTTCTGCATGTTCTCCAAAAGTACTTACGACCATATTAAATGAGGAGAAAATGAAATAGAATTATGATCAAATAATTACCTGATAGCCTTTAAGTCCCACCTTCTCTAGAAGCCTCTTGCAAGCAATTATGCTCTGATCAGAACTGATATAACTATATATATATATTATAGAAATATTTCGTCAGAGCACATTTAATTTAATGGTTAGGCAAAACATCTCACTGCATGCAAACAAAAACAACCAAAATATATACCTCCCATCCAAAACTTCAGGTGCAAGGAGGCCAAATCTGTCTACAAATTCAGCAAAGGGTTTTTTGGTAGGAAATCCAGCACAACTTATCCTAATCGCCTCCATTACTCCCTGAAATGATGAGGCACATATATAAAATATGTTATAAACTCGAATAAAATTAAAAGCTGTAAATTTTAATTACCACTCACCAACAACATTAATATTCAGAAATCAAAATTCTTACCCCACAACGTAGTTGTTGGAGAACATTTTTATCCTCAAAGATGGATGGCTTAAGAAGATTATTGGGTTTTACACAACGAATGTAATGCAGCTTAAATGCACTGAGAGTTTCAAGCAACCCATGCAATTGTTTCTGCATCAAGTACAAAAGAGGACTTCATAACCCACCAGACAAAAGAAAGAAGAAGCTGTTTTATTTATAATAGTAATTTATTTTATTTTACATATAAGAGAAGAGGAAAACTATCAGACCTTAAACTGTGAACCAATTGAAGAGAACTTTGATGCTTCGAATGAATCCTCAGCTGAATGTGGAAATAAACCCGCCACAAAGGAGCAACTGGAATCCCTCAAGAGAGCATGATGTTCAGCAACAACATGGTCGTTGTTCTTGTCCAGGAACAGTTCTGTTTGGTAAGTGACCTGAAAATCATATAAGTGTTTTTAGTGCATGTATTTTTTATGGTTACTTCTTGCTTCTTAGGTCTGAATGGTAACGCCCTGCCCTAAATCCAAGGGCGAAAGTGAAATTTTTTTCAATAAACCATGAGACGCCACTACTACATCCTTAAACAATTAAGGCAGCAAAAAACCTGTAATAATTTTTATCTAGATTTATAAATAAAACACATCAGAACTACTAATACATCACGTAAAATCATTACAACTGAATCATAATTTAGGGCGGGACGTTACATGAATTCTATATATGATAACAAAGAATGATATTGCAAAGGGGAAACTTCACTTTAAACCCTTGAATTACCCGCGCGTTTTGACAAGCCCCCCAAACTTCAAAACCCTTCATTTTGAACACTTGAACATTTCAGAATTAGAAATTCTAAATCTCTCTCAATTCTTTCTTCTATTCATATTTAGGTTGTAGGCATATGTATTTTGATCTTGTAATCAAACATTATTGTTGAGTTCTTTCAAATCTATACGTGAGAGGCATTACTATACATCGTAGGATATACACTTACCAAAGATCCTTAATTACTTGTGAATTCTAGAAGAAAGTTACACATGCACATAGAACTCTATGTTTTTTATGTTTATGTTTTTTCGACACATGAATTCTATGATAACAAAGAAGATGTAAACAAGTACACTTACGTTGCCAGCGTAATGGCAAATTGTGAAGTCAGTACTATCCGATAATTTTGGCTTGATGAAGCGTTTATGACGATTGAATGTCTGATACAGACTTCGGGCAAATGATTTATGTGTTGATCCTGGAAACTTACTGCAGAACACACAACCAAACAGTGTATTCAATGACATAATATGATGCATGTGATATATATAGAGTAATTAAAGCAGTATCTATATATATATATATATACTACTTACCAAGTTTGGTCCAGAAGAGGAATAATGCCACCCGGATTCTGAAAATCCATTAATGAACATATAAAAAATCAAAAGTACGTCACATGCATGACCACAATGATTAATTTCATCGTTAAGTTTGTTTAATTAACTACAAATGAAGAATTAATAGTAGTGGCAGGAACCAGTTTGAACATGATCATTTTTAACATTTTACATTGGCCATTTAACTGAAAGACAGGACACTTTACACGACATCAACAGATATATATATATATATATATAATGAAAGGAAAAGTTAACCTTTTCCATGAGATCAATAATATCTTGATTATCAACAAAATCAATGCAACTCCAATCAATTGCTTCTTTTGTATATTCTTCTCGCTCCATTTTGAAAACGTGCTGCCAACAAGATATATATATTTGTGCATTACAAACATATGCGATACATATAGAACGAACAATCGTGAAGAACAACAAAGAAAATACAGAAATTCTTCAAAGAAAACCTGATTGAAATGTTGCTGAAGCTTCTCGTTTGCGAGATTGATGCAAAATTGCTCAAAACTGCCAAAAAAATAAACAACAACAACAATCATAAATCCAGCGTCAACAAATTAATTAACACTTCTGCAAGACATTAATTTTAGATCACTTTTGACATTCTCCTCAACAGAAAAGTAAATGACTCACAATTTGCACAATAATAAGACTAAAAATTCCATATATGCAAGTTTTCCCTTTTCTTTCATCTAAAGAAGTAAGAACCACATATTCACAAAACATTAGGACAGGACAATAAGCACCAAAAAGAAACTTCTGCTGTCACCTCTATTGCTAGCTACTCCTGGAAGTTAGAACAAATTCACAGAAGAAGATTTGAAATCATAAGATTATTAAACAAGTATAATACATGCTCTAGAATGTTCAACCAGAGAATAGGAAATTGCTCTTTTAAAGCTCCAATGACATTTAGAATTTAATGAAACTAATATATCTATATATTTCAATTTAAAAATTAAGATAAGGCATACGGTTAAGCACCTGTTTGTTTTGAAACCCTCAAAACCAAATATATCCAGCACCCCAATTAAATACTTTGGCTCAGGGTCTTGACCAATTGAACTATTAATCTTATCCACAAGCCTGTAGAATCAAAGAAGGATATTCCACAGTTCAATTTACAGCCCAAATTTGAACAAAGTAACTAGTAATGTTAAGAAAGACCCCACTGAATAATCTTCAAAGGGTATATATCTTACCTGTCAAACAACCTCGCATAGACAATTTTAGCCAAAACATCTCTTTGAACAGCTGCAGATTCTGGATCCAGACATTTTGTTATGGGTTCATCACCGGCTACAATTACATGTTTGCAAAGAGAATCATCTAGTGCCTTTGCATCACACCTGAAAAAAAAATTTAAGAATTGATAAGAAGAAAATATTATGAAGTGCAAACTTATCAACCAGTGCATCTTTTAGTGTGTGAATGCTTGCCAATGAAATAGGTTAGTTACATGAAAAGCTCAGCAGCAGTCCTTAGATGGAACCAAGATTTTTCATCTTTGGGTACGGATGATTTTGGTTCCTTCCCTTTTGCAAATTCAATGTTCCCAAGATGCAGAATTGCAGCCACAACTCGAAATATTGCATCCTGAAAAGTAGTGGTAAGGAACAAAGAAAAACATGATTTTCAAGTATCCCATGATTATACTTGAAGGTTCATATCTTCTAACAGAACCAATTTCCTATATATGAAATACATACCTGTTCACCAGCACTCATTCCAACAACTTCCATTGCCCTTCTTGTTGCGATATATTCCTTTGAATCATCAACCCCATCCAACTCACAGCAATTTGATGGATTCAGATAACGAAATGTTCTAGGGCTTTCCAATTTGTACCTCTCAACATCCTGTCAAATGCATGTATAGGAGAAGAAAATAACATTTTTGAAGCTTGTCTTCAAGGTCTATCTGTTTATAGACATTTCTTTAAATAAAACAAAACAAAACCATTCATTTTTCTGGAAACATCATATTTCCTGTCCTGTTCTGAAGTTGCTGCAGTGTGCAGATGTAGATGCATTCTTGGAGCTCTATGTCTTAAATTGCTAGATTGATATTTCGGCTTATTATATTGTACATATTGTGCATTGGGTTTCAATTGTCGGAAAAGAGGTTGTTAGGTTACTGCTTGATCTATTTGATACATCAGGGTTGAGTTTATACAGATTCTCTGTTTTCTGGTTTGATGAGAAATGGCTTTTTTAGGTGGCATATAGTTAGGATATTCCTTGCTGAGTTGCTGTATAGTTTAGTGTTTGGGAGGACATGTTGTTGATACATGAAAGAAATACAAAACAAACAATCTCCTGAATTTTCAAGGAAGCTGGCATGGTACCGTGAAGCAATTAACTAAGAACAATTACCTCAGGTGGTGCAGCACAAAGCATGTAGAAACAGTGATAATTTCTCTCAGGATCAGACACATTGCAAACACGTGATCTTTCCAGCAAATAAGTTTTGATAGTCGCACCAGAAATTCTCCCCTCCTTGTCAAATTGAATCTCGATGAACTCACCAAAACGACTGCAACATTGACAAGCACATGCACATAGAGATCGTATCACATAAAATTTGCAATATATATGCACAATAATTAAATATATATATTTTAAATAATAGACCAATATCCCACCTCGAGTTATTGTTTGCATTACCGAATGCTTCCAGGACACGAATGGACTGCGAATCAGACAAAAACCCAACAAAAGTGATATTTTCAACGTCAGAAAAATTCAATTAATGTACTAGTTTGCCAGCAACTGAGATTTCAAGAATTCTTTTACCTCCAGCAGTCTCTCCACAACAGTGCTCTCCTCAGCAGCAGCTCTCCTTCCCTTGTAATCAAGATAATGCAAGAGTGATTTTATGGTTTCTGTTTTACCAGACCCACTTTCACCACTAACCAATATTGACTGACTTTTTCCCCCATTGATCATATCTCTGCAGCATCCACATAAATAACACTATCAGACAAGCAGTAAAGAGATGACATGAAGAATTAATTACAATGAGAAAGTGACAAATTAAGTACCTGTATGCAGCATCTGCAACAGCAAATGGATGTGGACTCCTCTCAGCAAAGGTTGCCTTTTCATATTTTTCCATAATCTGGCTATCATAAAGATGAGGTAGACTTCTAAAAGGATTCACAGCAATCAATATATTCCCTGCGTATGTCTGATGCCAGCAGTAAGTGTATTATTAGCTTTCTGTTTGTGCTAGGAACTCTTTTTAATGAAAGCCTATATATATATTTTGAAATACTCACGTATATCTCATTGATATCATATCTTGATCTTAGATTCTCAAGGACTCCTGGTTCATGCAAATAAGCCAGCTTTGCCATATCATCCACTCCACATGGTGAGGCTTCAGGGTCTTTGGGATGGACATTGGAAGCTTTAACAACAACCTGCATGAAGTTTTTCGCATAAATAGTATTGGTGGGAAAAAATTAATAAGCAAAATCAGCACACACAATCAAAAAACATCAGTATAAGCACCTAATGGAAAATTAGTACCAGTACGTACCATAAAAGAAAACTTCAACCATAAAACTAGTTAAATATTAAAATATTTAGATAAGGACATGCAGGTACACATGCATTTACAATAGCAAAAGATGAAGAATTATCATTCAATGACAAAAATTGTAATATGTGTAGGAAAAACGCCCATGTGTAAATATTGTTCAAAGCACTACTATACTCACCGTCTTCCTCGAAGTGCAGAGGACTTTAATGTCTTCACCATCAACCTTCACAACTTCACCAGCTGTCCAAGCTTCATTGGGATCCTCCACCCAAACAAGAGATCCAACCACAGGACTCATAGCAGCAGCCTGAAAAGAAAAAAGTGTCAAAGATCTCTACTGACCCACCAAACGCTTTATTGGTCTTGTGCTTTTTTTTTTTTTTCTTTTTTCTTTTTTCTTTTTTCTTTTTTCTTTTTTCTTTTTTTCTATTCAAAGCAGGGAAGGGGAAAAGGGATAGCTAGTAAGATGATGCTGCATAGTAAATCAAAATGGGTATTTAACTGAACATATAAAAAAAGGATCCAACAGTGCACCTGAAGAAACAAGAGAAGAAAACAAATCTGAGAGTATTTAAAAACAAACAAATACCATGTAATTCACAGAGATTGATCAGGTCGGAAAGTTGGGAACTAAAAATGAGAAGATTAAACCCAAATTTTCTGAAGAAAAGATAAGTCAGAAGAGTTCAAGGTGATGAACCTTCATTTCTCTTGTCACTCTTTTATAGGGATCAAGCTCTCGAGGGTTTGAGGACAAGAAGCCTAGTTTCAAGGAGGTCAACTACCGACTTTTAATTTGCTCTAAACTAATAGCTGTATTTTGTTATTGTTATATACAAATTGTTCTTCTTTATTAATATCATGAGTTTATGCATCCATTTGTATCGAAGTTTCATCCCTAACCATACCAGCAGGAAAAATGGTACTGAAGTCTATGTTTAAAGCAATGAAAGATATTAATAACAAAAAAAGAAAAAAAAAAGAAAGGAAGCCGCTCTGCATGCTCTTCTTTGAGATGCACGTGGCCACTGGCAGAGCTTCATTAACACCAAGTTTCAAGCGTAATATAACGAATAAAGTATTGCCACAGTTGGTATTATCGTACGTATATGAATATATTTGGTATTCATTTGCATGGAATGGCTGATGCAAAAGCCCTTTTACTCGGATCCAGATCTTCATCATCAATTTGATGTTTTAATTAATTGTTAGTAAATGTTGGATGGTCTTAGGCCTATTTCAACCCCGAAAGCTAGCTCAAGAGGTGAGACTTTCCCTCACACTTATAAAGTGACCACCAGCCTTTTCCACAACCGATGTGGGATAACTCACACAATCTTCCCCTCACACATCGGGCCCTAGGTCGGAGCAGCGACAATCCGTTTCTCCTATGAACTGTTGGGTCGAGACTTGTTGGTAAACTTGGGCTCTGATACTAGTGTTAGGTGGTCTTGAGCCTATCTCAACCCCAAAAGCTAGCTCAAGAGGTGGGGCTTTCCCTCACACTTATAAAGTGACCACCAACCCTTTCCACAACCGATGTAGGATAACCCCAACAGTAAGTATAAGAGCGTTTTTATTTAGTTTACTTATCCCAAAAAAAGGATGTGATTCGGACTTGCTCGAATACGTGTGCCTTGCCTTTTTTACATTTGTCGAACAGTAAAATTGTTGAGAATCTTAGTCACCAATAAAAATTAATTAGTAACCGGGGTAAATCTTTAAGGCTTTGTTTGGCAACAGCCTTGACCCAGACACTATTCAGTGTCTGGGTCAAGGCACGACTTTTGGTGTAAAAATTTACCATTTTTTTCCTATTTTGCCCCTCCTTCTTCCAAATTGAAACACGACCGTGTTGTGGAATTTCCCACGCTGAAATTCCCCTCTTGCAGTCACCCAAGCGAGACGTCTCCCTTCCCTCCGATCACTACTGCCATTACCATGAAACGTTCAGTCGAAGACGTTTTCGCCGTCACCACTGCCACCACCGCCGCCGCCAAGAAGCCAGTCTTCCTTACCAAAGCCCAGCGCGAAGAATTGGCCCTCAAACGCCGTCAACAAGAAGCCGATCAACTCCACCATCGCCGTCAAGAGCTCCTCTCCTCCCTAGGCCGCCCTTCTGACGTCTCCGCCTCTACTTCCAACCATGACGCCAAGCCCTCCGATTCAGACCGCGACAGGGACCGCGACTGTGACCGTGACCGACGCGATCGAGAGCGCGACCGGGACAGTGAGTTTGAGCGGTGGAGCCATCGAGAGAGGGATCGCGAAGAGGAGGCTAGGGCTCGCGAGCGCAAGCATGCACGCTTAGAGAAATTGGCGGAGCGAGAGCGTGACAAGCAGCTGGATGCCATCAAGGAGCAGTACCTGGGGTTGAAGAAGCCCAAGAAGCGGGTCATCAAACCGAGCGAGAAATTCCACTTCTCTTTCGATTGGGAAAACACGGAGGACACCTCCCGCGACGTGAACGCTCTCTACCAAAACCCTCACGAGGCCCAGCTCTTGTTCGGACGGGGCTTCCGTGCCGGAATGGACCGCCGCGAGCAGAAGAAGCTAGCCTCCAAGAATGAGAAGGAGATGCGGGAGGAGATTCGCCGGAAGGATGGCGTGGAGGAGAGGCCCGACGAGGCGGCGGCGCGGGGCTGTTGCGGCCGACTGGGCGGGGGCGGTGGGCCATGCGGTGGGCTGGGCGGCGTTGGATTTCCGAAGCCGGTTGGGGGAGGATCGGGCTGGGCGTGGGTGGCAGGTCGCGCTAGTGGGTGGGCATCGCCGGCGTCGCAGATCTATCGCCGGTGGCGATATCTTTCAGTGGGTTCCATCCTAGGGTGGGCCACCGTGGGTGGGTGCGTCTCCGTTCTGGTATAGTGGGCGGTCATGGCTTCTCTGAGAGCTGAGATTGGGGTGCGGGGGAGAGAGAGAAGTCTGCTGTGGGAGAGAGAGAGAAGTGTGCCGTGGGGAGAGGAAAAGGGCATGCGTGGGTGAGTGAGTGATAGTGAAGGGTAATAGTGTAATTTCACATCAGGGAAAAGGCTTCAACAGTATCTAGGCTGGGCCATCCCTTTTGTCAAACACCCACTAAAGTAGGAATTCAATCTCCTGGCTAAGGAAGTGATCTCCATGTCAATAATAAAGAGCAAGAATAATTTGACAGGATAATTATAACTGCATGGATCCCTATATATGTCTTCAACTGTGTTAAGTAATTACCCGGCCACCTCAATAATGGCAGCAAATTCGACGTCACTTTGATGACATGATCAGATTCTAATGTCAACTTAGATGATGACATCAATTCTGTTCAAATTAATATGATAATTTAATTGGTATAATTTATTTATACGTATAATATTGATATAAGATGACTTTTGAAGTCTTTAAAAATAAATAAAAACCTCGTACTATCTCAAGTCTGCTTTAGATCGACGATGCTACCATTCTCGATCAGCAACCATTTCTCTTCTCTAAAATTTCTTACATAGTCAATATATAATGTTCATGCATGTTCATGTTCCCACTATGCCACATGCCATGCACATGTAGGTGGCATAAAAGTCAATCTAAATAGGTTTGCATGTCTCAATCAAAGGGCATCCTAGCTACCATTTTAATTATTAATTGGGATTTACATATAAGCTATACATATAGGGGACAAAGTGTGAAACTAATATCATTAAGCATATGATTAAGTTAAGGTGTCATATTTAAACCTAATTTATTGCACTTCCTCATACTCATTATTTTGTAAGTTAAATGCGTGCTTTTAAAGAAAATGACAAAAGGTGTTGTATTTGAAATTGGAAAAGTGCTAGGGAGCCAAACAAATGAACTCATAAAATTTTTCAAACAAACGTAAGAGACCGTGAGTGACAGACAAGGGAGAGATAATTGCATTTTTTTTAATTTAAAAACTCTTGCCACATCAGTTTGAAAATTTTTTTAGATTCATTTGTTTAACTTCCTATCACTTATTTTTTTTAAAAAAATAATAGTAGTTTTAAATCGCTATTAATAAGATTCATTTTTTAAAACTCAAAGTTTTAAAAGGTCGAAAAATAATTTCACTAAGCACTTAATTACGTTTTTTAAAATTTTTGTTTCCATTAAATGCGTTTTAAAATCACTATTTTTTTTCAAACTGTTAAACCAAATAGACATAATCGTTAGCTTTAACAAAATAAAAACAGCTAACCAACCCAATAAATATTTTTGTGTCAACTGCAACGAAGGTGGTGCCTCATTAATTCTAAGTACATGTTCTCCTATACCTATCTAGCTACTGCCGTTTTTCTCTATTCTCTTTAGCACCTGCTTAATTAATCATATGCTTATATTAGTTTCACGCGCGCTTTGAGAGCCATGTTTAGTACAATTGTACTAGCCATTGGATTCGGCTGATGGTTTAGTTAATAGGAGACAAAGTGTGAAACTAATTATATGACTAAGTTATCATACTTAAACCTAAATAACAAAAAACATCATATGCAATAGATTTTCTAATCAAAATTGACTTAAAATAAAAATCTAACAAGTAATTAGATATATCTACGTCACTACAAGAAAAAAAGCCTTTTTCACATCGTTTTATTAATTTTACGTCATTTAACTAAAACGACAGGTATATTGTGATATTATGTCGTATTTAATACACGGCGTCAATTTTCGTCTGTATGTTACAAACGCAATGGATTGACTCTTTTAAAGTGATGGATCGATGAATTGCTCTCTACTCTAAGGTTTAATCAAGGAGAACATTAAGCCTAGCTAGTTTCAAGGAGGTCAACTACTGACTTTATAGCTGTTTTTTTGTTATTGTTACACACAAATTGTTCTTCTTAATTTATAATGAATTTAATTATGCATATGCATTTGTATCCAAGTTTCATCCTTATATTAATTAACCATATACCATACCAGCAAATTAAGTGGATCTGAAGTCTATGTTTAAAGCAATTAATGAACGATAATAAAAAATAAAAATAAATAAAGAAATTAAAGGAATTAAGCTGCACTGCATGCTCTTCTTTGAGATGCACGTGGCCATAGGCCCATAGTACTTAGCCACCGGCAGATCGAGCTTCATTAACACTAAGTTTCAAGCGTAATATAACGAATGAATTATTGCCACAGTTGGTATTATCGTATTTATATGAATATATTTGGTATTCATTTGCATGGCTCATGCACATGCAAGCCCTTTTAATTGGGATCCGGACCTTGATAAACAATTTGATGTTTGGATGGTTAGCAATTTAAACCGTAAATATGAGATCGCCTTTATAAAGTTTATTGACCTAAACAAAAAGGTGGAAGGTTAAAAACTTGTTCGGATAAATGTGCCTTAGTAAAATTAGTAAAGATCTCTATTTTTTTACTTGTCCTATGTGACCACTCGTCAATGGAAGTTAGCAATTAAATACAGTAAATTTGAGAGGAAATAGAAGCTGCATGCATGGATATCTCTGGGCATGTTTAACAAAGGACTGGACTGGATTGGACTGGACTCAAAGACCCAAAAAATTCATATCCAAATTAATTATAATATTCTTACTTTTTATATCATATCAATCACTTTTTATTACTATTCAAATAAAAAAATCACTACAAAACAATTTTTTTTTTACTTTTTCATACAAAACTCTCTTACCTTTTTTTTTTTTTTTTTTTTTTTTTTTTTTTTTTTTTTTCATATCAATCAAATCTGTTACAGTTTCAATTCACTCCCTTTTTCAAGTCCTTGCCAAACACACCCCCTATGTCTTCAGATGAGCTCATAACCCACCACCTCATTGATCATGGCAGCAGATTTGACGTCACTTTGATGACATGAGTTTCTGATGTCAACTTAGATGACATCACTTCTGTTTAAATCAAAAACCTATTACATCCCACATTGCTAGCTTTAAAAAAAATTAATACTGTTACATCAAAATTTAATAATTATTTATTACAAATTTAATGACAATTTTAAAAATCTCATTAATTTAAAAAAGACACCAAAAGAAAAATGGTTTTCTTTTTAATTAACATTGCTATCTTATCGGCAATTACATACCAGCGATATATCCAATTAAGGTCTCCCAATATAATTTGCAACCTTAAAAGGATCCAGCTTATGTAGTAAAGCATCATATTTTCTGTAAAAACAATTAGTAATAATGTCATGTTTGTCATTAGCATTCTCTGTCCTATTTCGTGTTTAAAAAAAAAAAGAGGAAATTTGAAAAATATTGCATAGTCTTCGTTGTTCAACTTCAACATTTCAATTAAGTGCCTAAAAAATAAAAAGAAAATGTCTATCCCTGATTTCCTCAGCTTGGTGGCTAAATGACTCGAGGGCCTTAGCCACACAATGGGCAAATTAACTTCAGCCCGGGCCCAAAGTTGCATTCATCCAGAATGGAGGAGAGTAGTCGCCGAGTCGGTCAAGAACTGAAAAAAAAAAAAAAAAAAAAAAAAAAAAAAAAAATCCCTTTAATCCAATAAACAATAAAGATGTTCTTCCGATTTGTGGTTGAAAAAAAATCCTTTCTTTTAATCCATTCTTCGGCCAAAAGTGTCGTGGTGTAAATTTTGTTTTGTTACGTCCAACAATGTAATAGTGATATGTTATTCAAAATTTCAAATAAAGTAATAACATAAGCACTATTAGATTTGTAAATTATAATTTGGACCATTAAACAATTTCTCTTTGTTCACTTAAATGGACAATCCAGCACTTGTTAAAATAAAGTTTGACAGAGGGCTCGAGATCGAACAAATTGGAATAGGATCCTCTCGAGTTAAAATATTCAGTTAGTTATATTTTAAAAGTTTTTTTTTTCACTTTTTTATAGAACAAAAATACATTTACAATATAATTAATTAAATGAACTGGAGAAAATCTTAATTAGAACAAATTGAGGTGGAGAGAGAGAAAAAGAGAAGCAGATAGAAGATAGCCCAATGCACACCTCCCCAAAAAGATCAATTAAACGAATGTCAATACAAAAACAGCATAGAAAAGAGTCAAAAGACTAAAGAAGCTCACGAGTGAGTTGCTATAGGAAACATCCTAAACAAGTTGCAGTTCTTTGAACAAAAAAATTATTGGTAAAAATCAATTAAATAACTTGGTAACAGAAATTTTGGCCAATTCATTGATTGGACTCAATATACTTAGTTACTTACCAAAAAAAAATTATTAGTTGAACTCAATCTCACAGTTAGCTTAGAGCACTAGCAGTAGCTTCTCTTTGATTTTTCCTAAGTTTAAGGTACAAAACTACTTTTTGCTTCCCTATAAAAATAAATTTTACAATAGCTTCCCGTACATTTTCCTATACCATTAAAAATATTATTTATTTACAAAATACAAGTTTCCTACCTACCCTCGCTTTTTTCACAAAATCCCAACACAATCCCTAATTAAAGATAAAAAGATGAAAAATGAAAGAGAAATGTTTATATTAAATTAATGTACAGTTTTGGTTCCCTACACATTAGGAAACACTATAGCAACCCTTGAAGGTTAGTTAAATGTAAAAAATCTGATGCGAGTAGGTTTTTGTGGTTTTTGTGGTTTTTTTTTTTTTTTTAATTTCCTTAACATAAAGAAGGGAATGACCTATAGGGTATCTGCTGCTAGTGGTAAAAGCAATATAAATTCCAAATAAAAAATAAATAAATAAAATCACTTGCATTCATGCTTTTCCTTCATACAAGCCTGGTCTGCCTGAGGTCAGTGTCATACGTGGATAAGCCTGAAACAATCAGCTTACCCAACTTGATACATATGCAACAAAAGTATGAAACATTCTCATCACAATTCCTCTTGCTAGTAAATAAAAAATTGGACTTCAAAATTCAAACTCAGCACTTCAAGGTGAAAATGAAGAATGAAAGACTTAAATTTTTTTTTTTTTTTTTTTAAAAAAAAGTTTACTCTTTACTCTTTTGGTTGAAAGAGAAGCTCTTTGAAAACAGCATATCCAGCAGCATGGGCGTTGGCTCCATGGGTAGCACTAGCATATATACTTGGCCAGTCCAATGTGAGTTTTCAGGCCCGGGGCCCATGGCTCAGACTAGGATAATCAGGCCCAAACAATGGGCCCCATCAAGTCATGGGAGCTAACGTTTTAGTAGCTTTAAGTACAACTGGGAATTCTTACAAAAAAAAAAAAAAAAAGTACAACTGGGAATGTGGTTTAGAGGATAACTCCACATTGCTTTGTCCTAATTGTTTTATTATTCTCGACCGAAAATTAGGCGACACCCTTAGTTTGTCAATGAGCACACACAACACCTGATAGCGGTTGCAATCTAATAGCAGGCAAGGAACCCATCTGCACGATCGGTTAAAGTTGTATCTTATTAGCATGTGACACTTGGCCAATGACACATCTCACTAAAAGATAAGGATTTGATGTCATATCTAGCTAAGGTCATGCCCTATTAGTAGAAGTCACCTGGTTGAGGCAGTACATAATTCGCAAGCACTTTGCATAAGAAAAAGCATGCAACCTATGTAGGTAAACATGCATTACCATTCACATTACTCTTATTTTCTAGCTTCTACTCTCCCTCTCTCTCTCTTACTCACTCATAAATTCACCAATTATCCTTGCTAATTTAAGCATCAATTATATTTTCTGTGGAATCCTCCCGGCAAGTCTCTAACCTTTTTCTCTCTCTCTTGCATGCATTCTTTGTTTAAAATTGACCATCCAATCAACTGTATTATCAATATATATATATACCATTTGAAATACTTTTTATCTAAACAATTTATTTTAAATAGAAGGCACATACCATGACAACAAGTTAGAAAAGAAAAAAATTGCTTGGATGTGTTGTTAACAATATGAACAGTTTAAGGTAGTGTACCAAATCTGGGTGGCTGTTGAACTTGTTGGCTTCGGCTTTCCCGTTAATAAAAACCACTTTTTTCCAAGGAGCCAAACACGCTCCTACTCGTAGTATCATCAGTCACTATCCTCATTCCTCAGGATCGTAAAAGGTCACTTTTCTAGGCCCAAGCATTCTTTTCGGCCTACTTTTAAACAAGTTTTTTTTTTTTTTTTTTTGTTTGTCCATTTGTGAATCACCCAAACACTTCCCCCAATAGTTTCAAAAAACTCCTGTTGTATTGAGTGGATGGAGGGGCAACGACTCGTTTCTTTCTTTTGCAGGGGCATTTGCTGTTGTTCACAGTGACACAATATGCGAGTTTTCCTGCAAAGTGTTGTCTCTCAGTTTTGATAGGCCCGAGAAAGAAAGATCATAGAATTGTCGTGAGAGTGATATGACTTTGTTTGATACTTTTATTTTATTTTAAATGAAAACATTAATAAACTATTTAAACCTTAAACAATCAAAACTATTTGGGGAAATTTCAGAAAGCCCCCTTGAACTTCCAGCCAATTTAAAAAACCTCCCTTGAATTTTCAAAATTCTCATTTAGGTCTCCTAAACTTTGGTTTTCTCTCACTTTGAACCCTTTTAACATTAAACTACGTCGTTTTGTATCCTAAAATTAAACACCTACCCAGCCCAAAAACGACGTAGTTTAATGTTAAAAGGGTCCAAAGTGAGAGAAAACCAAAATTCAGGGGGCTTAAATGAGAGTTTTGAAAATTCAGGGGGGGTTTTTCAAATTGGCTGGAAGTTCAGGGGGGCTTTCTGAAGTTTCCCCAAACTATTTTCATTTTTTATACTTCTAAAAAAACCAAATTTTTTTTTTTTAAATCATATTAAAATTACAAGAAAGGCTAAATATTCTAAATTTTTGTTTTAAAAGATGGTTCTTAAATAACGTGTTACAATTCTACGAGTCGGTGACACATTTTTTAAAATAATAAATCTCATGAGATGATGACACATTATTTGAGAATAAAATTTGGGATGTGTAGTACTTCTCAATATACTTAACACAAAACGTTCGAAATTATTTTTACTTTACCGTCATATCACAAAAAAAAAAAAAAAAAACAAAACAAACAAACAAACAAACAAGCAAACAACACTCTAAAAGTTTTGTCAAATCAACCCTTGTCGAAACATTGTCACATATACTTCAGTCCATTTGCGGCGTTAACCGTTCGACTTAGATTAATGAAATCTTGATTTATTAGACTATTTGAATAATAATAATTAAAAAATGAGCATATTAAAAGAGGTATATTATGACCCATTTGTTGTTCCCGTTAAATATATCAAATGATAATTTGAAAGAATAAAAGAACAATTAAGGAATTTTAAGAGTGGTATGAGAGATTATGGAATGTCTACCAAACATGAAACAGAAGTATGAGAATTTATGGAATGTCCAACAAGCATGAAACAACAAAAGTGCACAGCATTCGTATCTGCATGGAAACAACATAATGTCCAACCAACCAATTAGAGGACAACAGTCTCAGAAGGTTGCTGCTGTTGTCAACTTTGCTCCAACCAAATACATGACATTGAGGACAATAATTCCTAAACCCTTCATGGACCATTCATATGTTTCTTTTTCCTTATTTTTTTGCCTTCCCCAGGTCACATGGAAAAGCCTTTTCCCTCTCTCCCCCCTCTCTCTCTCTCATAGAGAGATTCTTTTCAAAACAATTAAAGATAGGAAGAAAAATGCTTATCACACTTTTTTTTTTTTTTCTCCTAGCATAAGTTTTTTAATATGGCGTTAAAAATTATTATTATTATTATATTTTGGATTAATTACTATTATATTTTGAGAGCGAAAACAGAAGGGTGTAGAGCATTTATCAAGATAAAAAACTAAGAAAATGACTAAAAAGATCGACACTCTCTACCTATATGATAGTTATATTTGAATAATTAGTTGGTAGCATCCGGACTACTAATGGAAATCAAGCTTAAAGGACTTTGTCAGGTTCACTAATAGGAATCATCCGATACTTAAATAAGTGATTAAGTTATCATAAATAGTGAATTTATGAGAGAAACATGAAATTATCAAGTATAATTCCCTCACCCCCTCTCTTTTTTGGGTCAAGTGAGGGCTATAGGGAATACCAAAATTGATTCCCACTCTCATTCTATTAGAATAGTTTTTTTTTTTTAACCCCTTGAGCCAAGAATATTGGGGCATTGGAGTCTCCAAAAAAAAAAAAAAAAAATCTCATTTGCTATTGTTTTAATATGATGTAAGGATATTATTGTTATTTTGAGTCAAGTGTAATAAACATTCTCCATTTGTTGTTGGATTTAATAAAAAAAATTGAATGGAAGGAGTTAAGTGAAATGGATAGATCTTTAAGGGATTAATTATACGTTTTAAATGTAATTTAAGAAGAATAATAAATGTAATTTAAGAACTTATTCAACTACGTACACATTCCCTCATTTAAACTATTAAAAAAAGAAAAAAGAAAAAGAAAGTATTATCCACGCGTGTGAAATAATGTGAAAGTATTATCCACGCGTGTGAAATAATGTGAAAGGGCCCAAAAACAAGAAATCTGGTGGGGCCCACCCTCAAAATTTGACAGGTTATTTAACGTTACAGTGTGGTTGGGGGGGGGAAGAGGATGTGGGTCCCTCGTGACAGCCATGCTGCTAACAGTTACACGGTTACGGGTACCGTGAAACACGCGCCTCGAAGCTGCGACGACAAAAAAAAATCTAAAAAACAAAAAAGGAATTCCCTCCAAAACCTCGGATTTCGAGGTTATGCCCCTCTCTACGAACTATCGGATTCTCTGAAGATTCTGGCACGCTCTTATTCTGACCTATTTACCTAATATATCTATCTGGATTCAACAGCGCTTGTAACCCACGCGCTCTACGACAGTACCAGATATTATTTTGTCGTGTTGGAGTTCATTGAGAATCGAGATGCAGAGTGGGGACCACTTTTCGGAGGAGGATCCCCTGAAATTGGATCTAGAGAGACGATTGTGGGTCCGCTTGTTCTGAGCAGCTTGTTCTAAATTCTAATTGGTGGGCTTCGTAGGTTTACTATATATCAATAAAAAAAAATTGGAACAACCTTAAACCACAAAGAACATGGGAATTTTAATTATCCTAAACCCTTACGTAATCTTCATGGTTTATAGATTTTTATTAGAGGATGAGACTATATTTGAAGTTTGAGCCATTTTTTTTTTTTTAAGAAATATTAAGAGTATTAACTATTTTACTAGATAAGTGTTAGGGAGCTAAACAATTAAACTCAGAAAAAATTTTAAAATAACGTGGCAAAGGTTTTTAAATTAAAAAAAATGTAATTATCTCTCCCTTGTCTGCTACTCATGATCTGTCACGTTGGTTTGAAAATTTTTTTGGGTTTATTTGTTTGGCTCCCTACCACTTTCCATTTTATTAACAGAGTCTTACTAAATTGATGTGTAGCTCATGTATTGAAAAAAAAATTAATTAATTAAGAAAAATATAATAAATACCAAGGAATGGAATACACATCAGTTTAGTAAACCTCTGTTAGCAAAAGAGATAATATCCCTAATATTTTTTTAAATTTTTTTAAGTGACTACATGTTAGCCAATCAAAACGCACTCATTGTAAAATTAGAGGCCTTACTTGTTATGTGTTAAAAAAAAAATTTAAGAAAAATATTAAACATTACTCTAAATACTTGTTCAAGTGCAGACATTGCCACGTTAGCCTGATTATATAAAAGCAGGAGGAAGACGAATATTTAAAATTTCTTTAGACCATTTTATAATTGATGAAATACTATGGTAATGATTAAATGGATGGTGAGAAATGAATAGTGGTACAACAATCCTAACCCCTGTATCTAAAAGTACCATAATTGTACTTGGTACGATGGTAATTGGATACGTGTTTTCTACCCGACCCGAAATTAAGCCCGTTGACCCTTCTTCTTCTTCTTCTGGCTTTTAAACATTGTAGGTTAACGTTAAGAATGTTGTGTGGGGTCCCACCATATCCACTCTGTCCAGAGATTTCTTTCGCCCCCATGTTTACTGGCGCGTGAGGAACATAGATTTTTTACTGTTCCCCTCTACCAACGCGCTTTCTCTCTCACGTAACTTTCTCTATGGAATAACTCTGCAGCACGCTCTTTCTGCTTCACTGCCTTTTGAGCTTTCCCTCCTTGAGCCTCACACTCTGTCCTCTCTGTCTCTCTCTCTCTCTCTTCCATCTTCTACCTCTCTGTCTCTGTGCGATAGTTGTCACCAATCAGCCATGAATGGCAGCAAAGAAAAGCTCGTGGTAGGGGTGGTAGCAGCGCACAACCTCATGCCCAAAGATGGCGAAGGTTCATCTTCACCGTTTGTAGAAGTTGAGTTCGAGAACCAGAGGCTCCGGACTCAAGTCAGATACAAAGACCTCAACCCCATTTGGAATGAAAAGCTTGTCTTCCACGTCAAAGACGTCGCCGATCTTCCGTACAGAACGGTGGAGATCAACGTCTTCAACGAGAGGAGGTCGAGCAACAGCAGGAACTTTCTCGGGAAAGTCAGAGTCTCCGGTTCCAGCATTGCCAAAGAAGGAGAGGAGGTTGTCCAACTCTACACCCTCGATAAGAGAAGCCTTTTTTCGCATATCAGAGGTGAAATAAGCTTGAAGCTTTATCTTTCTGTGAAAGAAGAGGTTAAAGATTTGCAAGACGAGGTTAAAGTTTCTTCTTCTTCTTCTGGGTTTTCCAAGAAGACGAAGAAGTTGCAAGGGCCAAGCTCAACCATGGCTGCGATGGCGCAGCACCAACTGGTTCAAGCAAACAAGCAAACACAGCAAGCGCAGAACCATTCAAAGCCTTTCGAGCCAAACACAGGTGAGATCAATCCCGTTGTGGTCACTACAGGGCCTAGCCCCGCTCTTCCGGCCGTCTCCGGAGTCGGCGTCCGCGTCGCCGGCGGCGGAAGCGGCGAGGTGACTATGTACTCAAACAGGTCGAGCGAGTTCTCGCTCAAAGAGACTCGGCCGCAACTCGGGGGCGAGTCTTTGCAGAAAGACAAGACCAGCTCTACCTATGACCTTGTCGAGCAAGTGCAGTACTTGTACGTTAAAGTTGTGAAAGCCCGAGAGGTTTCATCGCTATTTGGTAATGCTGAGCTGGTGGCTGAAGTGAAGCTCGGAAACTACAGAGGAATAACGAAGAGGGTGAGCTTGAGTAACCTGGAATGGGACCAAGTCTTTGCTTTCTCAAAGGATTCTATTCAGTCGTCAATGGTGGAGATTATAGTGAAGGAGAGCAACAGAGACGATTTCTTAGGCCGTGTTTGGTTCGATTTAAACGAGGTTCCGCGGCGGCTTCCGCCGGATAGTCAGTTGGCTCCGCAGTGGTATAGAATGGACGACAAGAAAGGCGAGAAGGCAAAGGCGGAAGTAATGGTTTCGATATGGTTCGGGACTCAGGCGGACGAGGCGTTCGCGGAAGCCTGGCATTCCAAGGCGGCTAACGTGCATTTCGACGGCCTATGCACGATCAAATCGAAGGTTTATCTCTCCCCAAAGCTCTGGTACTTGAGGGTATCCGCCATTGAAGCGCAAGACATTGTTCTTGGGGAAAAAGGGTCGGCGATGATGAGGTTTCCGGAGCTTTCAGCCAAAGCCCAGGTGGGAAACCAGATTCTGAAGACTAGGATTGCTGCTGCCAGCGCGACCCGGAGCTTGTCGAATCCTTTCTGGAACGAGGAAATGGTGTTTGTGGTGGCAGAGCCGTTTGAGGATTACCTGTTGCTTTCTATTGAGGACCGCGTCGCGCCTGGGAGGGAGGAGGTTGTTGGGAGAATTATTCTTCCAGTGACGGCGATCGAAAAGCGAAACGACGAGAAGCCGGTGACTTCCCGGTGGTTTAACCTCGACAATCATTTCGGGAATGCAGGGGAGTCGAAGATGGTTCGAGGATTTGGTTCGAGGATTCATCTCCGTGTTTCTCTTGATGGGGGTTACCACGTGCTTGATGAGGCAACAATGTATAGCAGCGATGTTAGGCCTACGGCCAAGCAGCTTTGGAAGCCCCACATTGGTGTGCTTGAAATGGGAATTTTGGGTGCAACGGGGCTTATGCCTATGAAAATCAAGGAAGGCAAAGGAGGGTCCACGGATGCCTATTGTGTTGCCAAGTATGGGCAGAAATGGGTGCGGACACGGACGGTGGTTGATAACTTGTCGCCCAAATGGAACGAGCAGTACACTTGGGAAGTGTTTGATCCTTGCACGGTGATAGCAATTGGGGTGTTTGATAATTCCCGGGTCGACAAGAACACAAGCAACAACGGCGGAGGAGGAGCTCGCGACACCCGGATCGGGAAAGTCCGGATTCGATTGTCGACGCTTGAATCGGATCGAGTTTATACTCATTCGTACCCGCTTCTGATGCTGCACTCTTCTGGTGTCAAGAAGATGGGGGAGCTTCATTTGGCGGTCCGGTTTTCGTGCTCGAACATGGCGAATATGCTGCACATGTACACAATGCCATTGCTGCCGAAGATGCATTATGTGCAGCCGTTGGGTGTGAGTCAATTGGAGAGCTTGAGGTACCGGGCTATGAATGTGGCGGCATCCCGGCTTAGCCGCGCAGAGCCGCCGTTGGGCCGAGAGGTGGTGGAATATATGCTTGATCATGACTCTCATATGTGGAGCATGAGGAGGAGCAAGGCCAACTTTTTCCGCCTTATGAATGTTGTGTCTGGCCTTGTTGCCATGGTCCGTTGGGTGGAGTTAATGCGCAATTGGCACAAGCCTGTTTACTCCACCTTGTTTGTGGTGTTCTTTCTAGTGCTTGTCATGTTTCCGGAGCTCATCATTCCTACAATATTGCTTTACATGGCCTTTTTGGGACTTTGGCGATACAGGTCCCGACCCCGTCATCCGCCCCACATGGATACCAGGCTTTCTCATGCTGAGAGTGTTTATCCTGATGAATTGGACGAGGAATTTGATTCTTTCCCGACAACTCGAAGCGCAGAGGTTATTCGAATGAGGTACGATCGGCTGAGAAGTGTGGCGGGGAGGATTCAAACTGTGGTTGGCGATTTGGCAACACAAGGTGAACGTTTCCAGCAATTGCTAAGTTGGCGAGATCCAAGGGCCACATTCTTATTTGTGTTCTTTTGCTTGATTGCTGCTGTTGGATTCTACGTGGTGCCGATTCGGGTTGTTGTGGCTTTGTGGGGGCTCTATGTGCTGAGGCCGCCAAGGTTTAGGAGCAAGATGCCTTCTCCAGCATTGAATTTCTTCAGGAGGCTGCCAACAAATGCTGATAGCTTGTTGTAGCCTGTTGGAGTGGGATGAGTTTATTGTTTAGGATTATTAGGGATAGATAGACGTGTGATGATAGTGGAAGGCCTTTTGTTTTGTGGTCTGGTGCCTTCCTCTTGTGTGTTAGGTCAGCTTGCTGTTATTATGTAAGGAAACTTTGTGCCTGCTCAAGAAGCAAATTATGCTTAATAGATGGGATTTTATATACTCCAGTACTTAAAATACCATAAATGGGATTGGATGGGAATGGGGTGCATTATTCTTTATAAAATGAGGGCAAATTGTAATTTTACTTTTTGTTTGGACAAATTTGCCCTCATATAATAAGGAATCAGCTCATAAGAATCAGGGTGTTAAAAAAAAGGGGTATGGTTGGGTACCAACCAGTTACCGGGAAATTGATTTTAAAACCAATTGGATAAAACCGATAACAGGGTACTCCGGTCCGGTTACTAGTTTTGAAATTTCTATATATAACAACCGGGTATATATATATATAATAATTTATATATATATATATATATATAGAGCATTTTTAAACATTGAATTTTTGGGGCATTTTTAAACATTAGATTTTAATTTTTCAAGCCCAAAAAGGCAAAAGCAGTGATTTCTTAGGTTTTTTTTTTTAGAACAATCACAACAAAGCCAACTTATTGGGACAAAAAGTCTAACTGTTTTTTAAAAAATGGGCCAAAAATAGTTAAATTAAGCCCAAACATTAGGCCCAAGACCTAAAATAAGCTAAAAATGCCAAAAAATTTTAAAACTAGTTACCCAGTCCGGATAACCGAGTACTAACCCGAACCAGCTGGTTATTTCATAACCGGGTACCCGGTACCGGTTTTTCAAAATTAATAATAAGGTACCCCGGTTCCGGTTGCCGGTTTTGGCCAACAACCGGAACCTGGACTGGATTTTAACCCCTAGATAAGATCCTAGTTCATAGTGGTCAGCCTCATGTGGTAGAGCATTCAGGTCCCAATTTAGGCTCTTACCTGCTCGAGCTGCCTAGCTACTTGAACAGGTGGAGTTTGGATGCCTTCTATGCCCATCACCACAGGCATAGGCATAGAAGGCAACCACATCTGCTGCTGTTTAATTAAAATTGGCTCGTTGTCACTGCTTTATAAAAGTGATTCTGTACAAGTGACTATGGCGATGTCATAATGAGAAGAAAAAAAAAAAAACCTAACTGGGATGCAAGAGCCCATCCTGCATGCTGAGTCCCATGCTTCTCATTTACTTGCCGAAGATGTGGTTATCATTTGAGAACTCTGACGTAAAAAAGATGCCAGGCGCGGATCGGTGCGGTGTGGAAGACCAGTTCGAGCTCCCAAAGCTCTACAGTTAGCTGCTGCCTGCACTCAGCCACCACATAATTCAAAAACGATTTTTCTTGCACTTACCTATCCTAATCCCATCGCAACAAGATTTACATTTCAGTTAATTTGACTCTTGGAAATAAGTGTACTTACCACTTGAGCTGCAAATGGCAACATTGTTTCTGGTGGCATCTCAGCACATATAGCTACAAGGAAATCAAAGAATTACGAATGTCATCAATGTTTCCATCAATCAATAGTATACAAAAAGACTGCAGCCAAAGTTATAATCTATGGAGGATAAACAGATCTATAGAGGAATGAACCCATTCATAGGTAAATTGATTCTGCAGTTATAAACATAATTATCCACTGGGGTCCTGCTCTTAGCCTCGCATGACTGAACCAGATCAAAGTGTCGTCACCTTCTATCTGAAGCAATTGCTAGTATGGTTTATTGCAAATACAAGGTCATAAATTGTTTAATATTAAAAAAAATAGAAAAATTAACAAGGCAAAGGTGAACTGCTGGTCACTTGATATTGAATGTAAAATGATATTACCTTCAGGGAGAAATGATCTGTGGCAAATGATTATTTTAAAGCAACAGAATTGGCAGGCAACATATGCATACAGAGACAGCTACAGACTAAAAATAAATAGGTTGAATGGTTGCATACCATAAACAACACCTCCAATAAATGCATCCCCAGCACCAGTTGTATCGATTAGTTCTGAAGGTGGTATCTTCTCAGCTGTTCCCCAAAATAACCTCCCACATACTGTCCCAATCCCGTTTGCTCTCAATCTTGTCACCGACTGTGCAATAGAATGCAAAATGATGCAACAGCAAATCTTTATCTAATGTAGTCACTTATCTCTTAATTCTACTCTGCTGGATTTCTATCTGACTAACGATCAAGTATTTTTCTACAGTGTCAGATTTTTTTGGGGGTGATTAAATAAGAATATCACATATAATTATACATTCAGTTCCTTAAAACACCAACCTTAAATCTTCAGCATACGAGAAATTATTTGGTATATTATATAGGTCTAACAAAGGGTCACAAGACATAGTTTCACTTTTCTCCCCTCCCAGGGCCTTGCTCTAGCAGGACAAACATTAGGTAATAGCCAATTTCAGATTTTAATGACTTTGAATAATAAGAGTTAATATCTCTGTCTCTATTTATGAAAGGTGCATCATCTTTAATAAGCATGTCATAGAAACAGGCATCCTATGACATGGGCAGTTTCATCAACTATGTTTTGGTGCAGAAAATATGGCTTGTTTTACATAATTCTTGCACCAACTGTCACCTTCAATGTCCTCCATGTAAAAATCAGATTAATCAAGTACAGGGCTTATATGTGCAGAACATCCTCAGTGCCAAGGCGGGTTTCCCTTTAATTTCTCTCTAACATTACCTAATCTATTCTTTACATTACAACCATAAATGCAGGTAGTTCCTTCAAGTCAATTCATAGCACAGCATGGTGCTTTGGCTTCAACATGCTAAAATTAACAGCTATGATGCTTTGATAGAGTTTACTTTTGGCATGGTGGACAACAAGCAAGGCCTTGCTCAACAACAACACACACAAGCATTTCTGAGTCAAGGGAAGGCTTCCGTGTCCTAGGTCAGGTTTTCAACAATTTGACAGAAGTTAATTGTTGAAGTTTATGCCACACAACTGCACCTGTCTCTTACAACAGACTAAAGCTAAACCATAAAAGTAGAAAATAATCATCCCCATTAAACTAGAGAGACACAGTTTTGAGGTTATATTATAAATTATATTACCGATGAAATACATGTTGGGCTGGGTACACTTTCATCCTTTTGCTGCTTTAATGATTCCAATAAGACGTCTACATCAATTTCTTCTGTCTGGTAATCCTCTGCCAAAAAAAAGTGTTACAATGAAAAGCTTATATATTAGAGCAAATCAAACCAAAGAGAACTTTGGGATTTCAAGACAGTATCTGACTCTATGCTTGCATATCATTTTCATCCTTGACAATGAAAAATGGGTGTTTACTCACCACCATTTACACTTCTCTCAAGCATTATGCAGCCTTCTTCACCCAAGGTCACAATCACAAATTTGATATTTGGCAATCTCAAAAAAATGGAAACAAGAGCATTTGGAATAGATGGTGCCCCTGTCCATGCCTATCACACAAGAAGTCAATGTTTTCCCATAGAAATTAGCAAGGATACAATAGCAGTAATGTGTAGATATATTGTGTCCATTAAAATAAACAGTTTAACCTTATGGGCCAACGTATCTTACAAAGTCAAACTGAAATGAGGACTGAAAATATTTTTTGAGAGTGATCAAATATAATCAAATCATAATAATCACATTAACAATAAACTTCAACACAAAATATTTGCTCGGAGATGGATAGATGATATAAAAAGATACACATGGTATCAGAAATTCCAGAAAATATTGGTGGCCTCAAAATCGAGTAGATATCTTAATTTGAGAAAACAGCTAATCATCTGAAGATGCAATGCTAGCATAAGTCAGCATCTGTGCATACCAAAGAATTGGCTGCTGAGAAGACTCATCAGCCATAAGTGCCTCTCATTTATAGTTATTCATGAAGAATAGTCAACTTGCCTTTGGAAATTTTGCAGAGCATATGGCATAATCAGCTAATTTCAGGAGATCGTCCAACCCTTCCCTTATCCTTTCTGCATCAATTAAAATAGGTATACTCTTGCGAACTGCCTGTTCTGAAAGAATCCAAATACTGATTACTTCCCCATTAGTTAATATTAACTTTTCTTATTATTTCTTCAAGATGGAAAGCAAGAAGAGAATGCGCAATTACCAAAAAGTGCACTTCTAATACTTATATGATGCTAAGCGTTTTGAAAGAGAGAGAGAGAAAGAGAAAGAACAACAACAACAGAGTAAGAAATGTCTTTGGGTTGCACTTATAATATATATCATCTCTATAGAGCCATGTGAAATTACATTCCCCACCAATGGCCCTAAACAAGCTTTATATTCTTCTAATAATATATAACACAACACCTTTTTGCAGATATCTTGATTTAACCTATTCTTATGATGAGCTGGCACTCTTCCTCCGAAGGAAAAATGATCATTAACAGAAAGTTCAGGTTACATTCCACAAATAAAGGTGTGAATAATCCAACTTCTGACCTTAGCCTTTTAGAAATAAGAAACTACGTATGCACAAGGTAAAATATCTTACACAGTAAGAAAGTATCAGGTACAATATTGTCAGAACCTTGCCTTGCATTTTCTAGAAGAAGAAGAAGACATGGAAATCTGTGGATCCATATGGCCAAATTGGGAAAAAAACAAAAGGACACACTATCAACATTTAGTTCACAACTGTGCCACGATCAAAGAAAAAAAATTCTTAGTTTGTTGTTTCACTTTGTAACACAAGGACAAGGTTTCTTAATTCCATCTACCTCAAACAGCAGAATCAATATTAACCTGAATATTAGGAGTGAAGTATCAAAGAAACTAGAAGGAAAACAAATGAAAATGACCTCTTGTGCAATAATTAAAGCAGTTTCGGGCAATCTTCCATCCAGATAGACAATTCTTGCACCATCTATTGCAGATAATAAACTTGCTCGGGAAAGGTCATCCAGTATCATGGGAGGATACCCTGGGGTGTGAATACAAGTGCGAGTTTTCCTGAAAATATCGCTCAAGATTAATCAACTGGCTAAAATTCCAGAAGAGCCTCAGTAAATGCAAACCAGTTAGATTTTGCAAGCATAACAAATGCACGTTGTTGTCAAAAGTTGCCAATGGAAAGTGCTTGTCCAGTAAAAACAATCTCGGGACATTCTAGGCGTTACCAAAACTCAATGCGTTGGGTACCTCTAAAGTTGTGCAAAGATCAAAAAGAGTCATGTCGTGTTGTAATATAAAGACTTAAGAGACTATACCTGATAAAATCAGCTTATATGAGGTAACTGGGAGCTATAAAGAAACCTACTAATAAAAAGTAAAAACATACCAACACAATAAGGTCTCTGGCAGGTCAATTCTTCCCTAATGGAGAATCCACTGAATGGGACAAAAGGCAGGAGACAGAGAAGAGGTAAAGTGGACATACCTCAAAACTAGTAGAAGCATAACCCTTTTTTTTTTTTTTTTAACTAATCTCTCCAAAGAAATTGGTCCAGATGGCATTGCCAAATCCTTTATTTTCTAAACTATAGGTAAACTTTGTCTCAAATATTAGCAAAATCGATATAATCCATTTACGTTATATCAGATTAAAGCACTTATGGATAACAATAAACCCCCAAGGATCATGTCGTAGACAAGAAATTTGCATCAGGGAAATCCTTGAACCTTAGACAAAAGGTTATTAAAATATTTTCCCCCAAAATATATAGTCTCCAACAACATATAATTTTTGCACTTGAAACAAGCCCGCCTTTTTATATTGTCAACAAAGTGAGCTCACTCAGGGCTGAGAGAGAGAGAGAGAGAGAGAAAATAAAGGCAAAGGCAAAGGCCCTCACGTTTGGTTGTCAACAATGACATAGGTAAACGGTGAATTACCCCCCTCAGAAACCTGGAAATAAGACAGATCGAGTCAAAAAAAGATCAAGTAATTATGCAAGATCACAGAGCAGTTTGGTGTTACTAGTCATAGCTAAATTCAGTTAATAGACAAATCTATAAAACAGTGATATAGATACAGAATCAACACTATTGGAAAATAATGGAGTAAAATGGGCATAAATTGTCTGCCTTATTTTTTTCCCTTATTGAATTTACTTGTACAATATATTGCACTGTATACCAATAAGATACAACCTCGAATACTTGCAATGACAAAACAGGGATAAATTTGTAAAATATTCAACCAGAGTGACTACATCTAGAAGAAATTTTAGGAGTGGAAGCCAAGTGCGTAGGATCAGATAAGCATGTGGGTGGCAACTAATGTAGCTCTAGTGATGTAAGTTTTCACTTAACTCCTTTAATGCTTATTCTTGACCATTTCAGCATCGAAATTTGCATTGAAGCGTATTTGATAATTTGTTTGTTCAAACTTAAGACAATTACAGGTAGTTTGACTTCAAATATGCAAAAACTTTCCCCACATGTCCACGCTACATGAAATTTTTCATTTGGTCTGGGAAGGGTTCATTTAAGGTCTTTTGTGTTATGTGGACTCAAGTATGCAGGTTTCAGCTATATTTTTATGGGTTGGACTTACCTATTTTAGTATCTCATGACAGAGTATGACTGAGTTTCAGTTTAACTAACCTTTCTTCGACTAAATTTTAGAGAAAAATGTGTGCTGTCCCGGTCACTGCTACATTGAACTTCTTTTTTTGATGAATATTGATTTATTATTAGAAGAAGCAAAGCTCTCGTACACAAAGAATATACAATAGAAGCAACCACCCTATTGGAGTCGAAAAATTTAAAAAGTTAACATCTACAAGATTAGTGGAAGAAAAATTAGGAACATAAGTTACAGCCCAATCTAAGAGAGATCTCAAAAGGAGGATTTTAATCGTGGCACATTAGACTCGCGATCCTCACAAAGGTGCGGATTTCTATCTCTCCAAATACTCTACATTAGTAGAGCAGGGATAACTTTCTAGATGGCCTCTTTGGAATGTCCCCACCCTTAAGTCTTCTAACAGTAAAGCAGCTCTTGGATATTGCTAAGCATCGAACTTCTCATGAACTCATTCATGTCTTGTTACTTTCCTTGATTACTATCGCTTTCGTATCCATCTTATAAACAATAGTTTTGCAATTCTATGGACAACATACATTTCAATGCTGGCAGCTAGTTTTCACTGTTTATTGATTTCTAAACCTTGTGCAATTAACTGCGTTCTCTATATTTCTGTTTTAGCCTACATAAACTCTTTACATCATGTAGACATGCCAACAACACTAGAGAACTTACTTTAAGTCTTGATATAACAAAATGATGTTAATCCATAAATTTACTACTAGCACATTATCCAAAAGCTAATTACATCAGTGCAATGAAAACAGATGCACATAAACCATTATTGTGATACCAAGAGACAAGAAAAATGGTATTCACATCACAGCTTTAAGAAATATACGCAGCAAGCTTCTAATAAAGAGCAATCAATACTAAAATCATTAAAAAGCAAAAATTATATAGCATAGTTCTTCAATCACCAGTTGAACATATGTTATCATAATTACATAAGCTCATATGCGAATAGGTTTATCATCTGAAGCTTACCACTAAAAAAGAAGTATCCACACCGTCAGCTTCTAGCTCGTTCAATATGCCCCTGCCTTGAGCGTCATCTGCAACCTAGTGATTTCATAATGACAAACATGTTAAAAAAAATAAATGATAAAAAGAATTAAGTTGGATAAAGTTGAAACCTTGGAAATTAGCCTTGGATTTAAGCCCAAACGAGCTACACAGGTTAATGCATTCCCGGCATTTCCACCACCTTGAACCTAACAAAGCAATGCACCAAAACACAATTATAACATCTTCAATGCTACCGTACCAGCTATATTTGGTAGGTCTGATACTCAATAAAAACAACGGATATAAAAAATAGATGGGCATTCCTAAATTGGATAACCAATGCTGTGACTAATCGAAATTGCTTAGTGTTCAAGATTCTGAGGACTGAAATTTATCATAGTACCTAACATTGAGAATGCTGGGTACCTAAAAATTGAGCTATGAGCTACATAACTCGTATAATTAAATTCGATTCAAACCAATGTTTTTAATATTGGTGAGATACATACGTATCTCATGGCATCTTAATATGTTTTAGAGGAATGATTGATGTCAATATTTTTTCAATATTTTTTCCATCTCATCCTACAAATTCAATATATTAACAATTAGATTTATGAACTCATGTTGACCTCACACAAATTCAATGATAAATTCACACATTTAATATAGAAATGATTAAAAATAAAATGAATTCTTAAAATATTGTTCAACAATTATCGACCCATAAATACGATGCATGGCAAGTGATTGAGATTCCGTCCATTTTAATGATTTGACTAATGGAGAGGCTTATTGCTTATCGGTAGTTGAAGGAAATTGAATGTGACAGAGACGGGCGATAGTTGTTAGGCTTATTGTCTTTATTTTTAGGAGTCACCCGAAGTCATGTCTTTATTGAAGGGCCGTACTGGTCTGCCCAGCTGGGTACAAGCAAGCCACTAAAGTCAAGCTTCAAAGATATCAAAATGAAAAATCTCAAAGAGAATCGCAGTTTAAGATATCAAACCAAACGCGGCGTAAGATAGGCAATTGACCACGTCATCCTCTATTTCAGATTCTCTCTAATTTGGAGAAATAAGAAAGAAAGAGAACCTTCAAGCTGGTGGTTCTGATCTTGTCGTCGGGATTCGGATACGCCGCCACTGCCGCCAAGTAATCCAGCGCCGCCCCTCCACACCCCACCTGCCCACATCATACGTACCTCCATTTGTAAGCTACACACACACACACATACATACATATATGAGAGAGCGAGAGAGAGGAATGCAGAGGAACGCACAACGATGCGGTTTTGAGGAAGCGAATCGGACGACATATTATTGACTCTGAAATTTCTGCAATAAGACATTTATGTGGACTCGGATTCAAACTCGGAATAACAAAACCATGAATTGTAAGAGCATGGAATTTGATAATCGAAAAGAAAAAGAGAAGGAAGATGAAATGAGAGCAGAAGCGTACATGATTAGAGCAAAAAAGAGGAGGGAGACCTGGTGGAGTTCGTTGCCGATGCTGATGCTGGGAGTGAACTCAGCGAGTTGCCAAGCGTGGTGGTGGCCTTGGGAATTGTGGAGAGCGAGAGCATCTTTGCTTGCACAAGGAAGAGAGAGAGAGAGGGAGAGACAGAGAGCGTGTGAGCTTGGCTCTGTGGAGTGGCGAAGGCGAATTCTGTTGGGGTGTGTTTGGGACGATGAGTCTGATATTCTCGTTCTGGTTAGTGTTGTCTAGATGTGTTTGGCTGTGTGGGTGAATGGTACCCATTTTCCAAACATATCCGGATACCACCAATTTGATGTGGTTATATATATATATATATATATATATATATATATATAGAGAGAGAGAGAGAGAGAGAGAGAGAATGAATGATGAATTTAAACAGAGACTGCAGATAAGATTCTAGGTTGAATATGAACAGAATATCTGGATTGATACACAAAGATATAAACATAAATATGAATATGAAATGTTGAAGATACTTCAATTGAAACTATAAATTCAATAATATACATAATGAAAATAAGATATATGAAAATAAGTACTTACAAAAATATGATGCTATAAAATTAGTTTGAAGAAGCTTTTATTGAAAGAAACATTCTGTAATACATAGATGAAACTGTGACATACATATTGTGAGATTTCACTGATGATCAGAGAGGGAGAAGAGAAAATAGTATATTAAGTTCGGAGGAACTGAGCTGCTGTTACATGAGCTGAGGGAGCTTTAAATAAAAATTAAAAGTTGAATATTGTAGATGAACAGTGGTTTGTCGGGGTGAATAGTGATGAATAGTACTGTGAACAGTAGCTGCCGACATGAACAGTGATATGAACAGTGTTGAACAATAATGACCGCCAAAACAGTGTTGTATTTGGGAACAGTGCTGAACAGTGTTTGCTGTATTTTGGAACAGTTGATTGCTGTATTTGGGCTTCTCAAAGCCTCAATCTTCACCAAGATCATAAGGGTCTTGGGCTTCCTGGTAAAGAGGTTGTACTTGGTTTGTTGAAGAGAAGGACGAAGTTGGGCTTTGCTCTCCTTGATCCTCAATTCCTTCAGCTTTAAGAAGAAGGCTTCTGCAAAGATCCTTGAGGTCTTCTTTACATTAGACTTTGGTCATGGCTGCTGCAATTTCTATCTGTAGATGTGATCTATTTGCCAGGAATTGGCTTTGAGTTGTGAAGGATGGGAATTCTGTATCGAGGAAAGTATTTTCTGAATGTTGAATTTGTCCCACCAGTGGACATATCTGTTTCTTTTGCAAATTCCTTGATCAATGGCATAATCCCATTTGAAGAGCCATGGGATTTTATATTTTTTTGCCATATGGAGCAAGGAAGGAAATTGACTTTCTGCTTCATTAACTCTGTAGGTTGTAGATAACTGCTTTAACGCATCTGCAAGCTCTGGGGGTAAAATCTCAAGAATAATCTCATGACTTTGCCACCATCTGTTGAACCATATAGGGAGCTGACTGCTGAAGTTGTTATCAAAATAAAGATACCAAGATGATTGTTATTATTGTTTTAATAAAGAATGACTTTTGATCATGCTTCAATTTAATCATAGTAGATGTATTGAACTTGGTGGCCCTGTAGAACTTTGAGATTAGATGGGTGATCCCAGTCTTTTGCTGAAATGATCTTTGTGATATACATTTTATCAAAAATTATTCTTTTTTGTTCTTGATCAAATTTGTCTGAGACAAAGTCTTTGATAATTAATGCTATTTGGAGTAAGATGTCTCTATAAAAATTGTGTCCTACTGTGTGTTCTCCTGACTTACAAGCCTACCCGGCCTAACCGTGCTGACGGCACATTGACAGCACAAAACGTACATCCCATAGAACTTAAAGATTTTGCTAAAGATAACGTTTTGAAAATATACTTGTTTTACAATTCTATTTTCTAGAGTTAACAAATATATGAATTGATATCAAGATGAACAGATCAACAAATGGCTCTGATACCAAGAGGTATATATATATATATATATATATTTTCTAAGTCAAATCTCCTGCATATACAAATACTAAAACATTGAACAAGAAGACTATATGTTTTTTTTTTTTTTTGTCTAATTTTGGACAAGAAGAATATATTATAACACATATGATACAGAAAGTGTTCCAACTTATATCTCCGACTTGTATTGTTAATGAATGAAATATTTCCAAAATTAGAAGACAATTTTTCTCTCTTTTTTTGTTCTCTCTCTCCAAACATGGAAACCGCAGAAATCCCACACATCTAAACTACACCAATCAACCTCTTAACTGAAAAGCTCTGATCCTCTGGAACTGTACAATTCAAAACGCTAAAATGAAATCTCAAACCCAATTCCCATCATTCCAAGCACGCTTTGGAAGGAGTCCCCCATGCTCACTCCTACTTCCTGCAAACCTATAAAAGGCAGCCTTGCTTCTGACTGTTCTCAAGGGACCTGATCTGTTTCCATGCCTAATTGGTAAAGACATCTCACCCCCAACCAATGTAGAAGCTGAAAATGGTCTGTTTTCCATATCTTCAAGTGGACCAGAACTGTAATCCATTGTGATGAAGGAAGAGGCATGCCCATAAGTTAATCGGGGGGTGAGCCCACCAGCATTCCACCAACTGCTATCAGACGGGGCAAAATCGCCTTTAAAGTCGGAATCTCGAGCAGAAGATTCCTTTTGACTACAGTAATCCCCACAAGTCTCATCTGTGTCATTGTATATTAGCTTTAGAGCTTGCACAACTTCACCCATAAAAGGTCTGTGGGTCACCTCTGGGTGAACACACATGGAAGCAATGGCTGCCACCTTAGCCATGTCGTCAAAGTCATAACTTCCGGCCAAAGAAGGATCGACCAACTGCTCCAAACCTTCTCTACTTGTCAGTAGCGGACGTGCCCAAGTTACCAAATTCTCCTGTCCCTGAGGTTGGGACATATCCACAGGTTTTCTTCCGGTGAGAAGCTCAAGGAGCACAACCCCATAACTGTAGACATCACTCTTGACAAGTAGATGCCCAGTCATCGCATATTCTGGGGCAACATACCTGCAAATCATTATTTCAAATTTCATCAAGAGTTAGAATTTCTGGCAGGAAAATAAGGTAATGTGTTTTTGTGTGTGCGTACATTTTGCTGGCAGGAAAACTTCTTATAGATCCAAAGTATCTTTCAGAGAATGTGGAAAAGATAAGAATCTGAAAGTGACTCGAGGATATTTTAACTAATAGGAACTGCATACTTCTATATTGGGTTGATTGTATATTCGGGTGAGGGGGCAGATAAACAAAAAAGGAAAAGAGAGAGAGAGAGAGAGCATATGTTGTCATCAAGAATCTACTTCAATTTATAGAATCATGAAACTATAACTTTAAAAACTAGTAAGCTTACCCAAAAGTTCCCATGACCCGAGTAGAAATATGATGACTTCCTTCAGTTGCTTCCCTTGCTAGCCCAAAATCTGAGACCTTTGGTGTGAAGTCTTCTTCTAGTAAAACATTACTAGCCTTGAAATCTCGGTGTATTACACGAGGATTAGAATCTTCATGAAGATAGGCCAATCCTCTCGCTGCTCCAAGGGCAATCTTCAACCGTGCATCCCAGTCAAGAGGTCCCTTTTCCTTGTCAACACCTAAAACACCAATACAGAGGTAATGTGAAAGTAATCAATTCGCAGCTGATTCATTTCAACAAACAGTATCCCCACAAAGAGGACAGGATCAATATCAACACTCTTTCGCTCCAAACTTTTAGGTAGCTGTGGTGGTTGTTAGCCAACTTAAATTCTAGAGAACAATTTCAAACCAAAATAAAGTCAAAGGTGATGCAGAGATATACCATGCAAATGGGACTCAACACTGCCATTGTGAATTAGCTCATACACCAAGCAGCGTGTCCGCCCCTCAATGCATATACCAATCAGTTTCACAAGATTACGGTGATGCAATCGACTTAGCATCTCAACTTCTGCAATAAATTCACGATCACCATTTTGATTATCCCTTGTAAGCAATTTAACAGCAACTTCAGTTCTATCTTCCATAATCCCACAGTAAACACGTCCAAATCCTCCTTCACCCAAAATCCTCTTTGAACTGAACTTATCTGTTGCCTTCTCAAGCTCAGCAAGTGCAAATGTTTTAGCAGAGAGAACACGAGTAGCCATGGTGGACATGAGGGATACCGACGTTGAACTCGCAATACTACTTGATAATATGGACCCTATACCTGCGTAGGATAGATAATGTTGACTAAGATTATGATATGTTTCATACAACTCATTACCTAATCCTCAAATTGACCATCTTATTATTCAGTTGTGCATACAGGAGAACTGTGATGAAGTACAAGTGTACAACAAAGCCTTGCATATCTGGTCCCACAATCAAGATGACTATGCAACGGAAGGGGGGGGGGGGGGGGGTGTGTGAGGATGCATAAATCATAAAAGAGCAGCAGATGCAGATCCTGTAAATGACTACATTGTTTGAGTTACGATATGCACCGATATCAAATAGTAAAACAAGGCAGCATTACTTGCAAAGATGCAGCAAGGCTAGTGATTAACAGCAGTGCAAGCCTTAATGACAGTTAATAAAGTTTTTTTTTTTTTTATAATTAATCAACACATATCATTAAAAAAGCAAGGCGCCTCTAAGTACATAAGAAGTATACAAAAAGAAACCCCTAGCTAGAAAGAGCAAAAATAACAAGAAAATCATTATAACTAATCGTTAAAGGAAAAACATAAGCAACGGTCCAAAGATGCAAAATTTTGAAGAATAAGGACTTAATCTCCTCCAAAATCCTCTCCCAATCCTCAAAACTTATGCCATTCATTTCTCTCCATAAACACCATAAAAGACAAGTAAGCATCATCTTCCACACAGCAGCACTTGTGTACTGCTCGTAGTCCACTAGCAAGGATATAGGTCAACTACACGTTTAGGCATAACCCAAGATAGCTCAAAACGACTTACAGCAATTTAAATGGCATAAGCCACATCACAATGAAGAAAAAGATGGTCCACGGAATCCATATTCCTCTTTATACATGCAGAATTTGATTACCACAATAATGTGCCACTTCCTGAGGTTATCCACGATCTACTACTACTAATAGAACGCTTGCTTTAGTTTTCTAAAATGCAAATTCACAAGTTTTCCATACTTCTTGCTAAACAGAGATGGATTTGTACAAGACACTTCTCAAAAGAACTATCTTCCCCAATTCACAAAAATGACCTCTTTGATAGGACTTCCAATGTTTTTTGGCCAAAAGAAAAGAGTCTTGTAATTTTTATGAATTTATGTTTTTATTGCTAAAGCAGAAACTTCAGTGGGAAAAGAGATTATAAAGAAGTTGTCACCATTGAAGCATGGCATCTGTGCTTCTGATTGGATCCATCAGTGGTAAAATCCATCAGTATTTACTGATGTAATAAATTACTATGGTTGAACTAGTCATTTTTCTTTTAACACACTACAAAAAATATCAACCAAATTTCAAATGGAAGGTTCACTAGAAACACATGGAATATCAAGGAAATATAACATAAATATTGAAGTAGATCATTCCATAAACCACAAAGCGAACATCCATTTTGAGGCATTGTTAGTGTTAAAATATAATTAATCTAAAATGACTAACTACGAAGAACTTTATGATATTTTCTTTATATAGAAGAATTAGGAATGCATATTAAATAAATGAAGCAACTGAAAAGGAGCCATCCTCAAGCTAACGAGGACTAACACATAAGCACTATGATAGAGCATCATTTTCCATGAAGAGTTTAAGAACATGACATGGTATTTGCTTCTTACAAAGAAATTCACAAATTTACCAGATCTTTTGTTTGTAGGGGATGCAAGTGCAGGACCAACGGCACTTGATGGTCTTCCAACCTTCCTCCACTTCAAAAAGATGGAGACTGCTCCTATGAAAACCAATAAGAGTACAAATGCAGACAAAGCAATGATGGCAATGGTTTTAAGATTCATCCGCTGGTTCTTCTTGTCAAAATTTGCAGAGATTGGGAGATCTCCAGCACTTCCACTTGGTCCACTGCCTATGTCACCCCTTTGTGGTGGTGAAGAAGGAATGCCTGATGATAACTACTTTAGCCTTAACCAAAATATGATAATAAAATGGTAAAGAAACATACTTAAAGGTGTTCATTTTTATTTTTTCCCCCTTTTGGCTGGAAATTTAAAGGAGTCAGGGTAAATACCTGGATAATTAATGTATACCAATTCGTAATTACCGAAAAGAGTCTGATTTAGAGGCACTTTCTTATGCCAAAATCTCTCATACGTCAGTACTGCAGTGGTATTATCAAATTTCTCTCCCAGTGGAACCAAGTTAATATCCACGACTGTTCTCTCCTGATTTTGACTATCAGCACTAGCACCCATTATTTTAACTTGACTTTGTTCCAAATAGGTGCCTGCTGCAACTTCAATCTCTAGCTCACTCATTACTGGGAAAACAGCATAAGGAGCTACATCAAGAAGAAGTCTGACTTTCATGGGAAAGACGCAACCACAAGGTGAACCAAAAGGTGTTGCAGTAAGTGGCTCCACACAAATTTGACCGCAAGCTGCCAAAGCATTCATTATCAAAGACATGAGTAAGAAGAACCTCACAACAAGAGAAAGAAAGGGAAGGCGGGTTACAGTCAGCAACACATTGCAGAAAACCTTTTAACTCAATTGTAGTTTTTGAGATGAATAATAAGTTACGGAGGGTGAAGGAGAAGCTTGCCAAGCAGTTGCAGAAGAACAAAGAGCTGTTTGCCGACGTAGTAGCGGAACCCTCCGAGAAGGGGGTGGGGAACTATTCGGAGGTGGTTATAGATGCGGTGAATTTCGCCTCCAGTGTGGGACTGTCTAATGGTGAAGGAGGTGATGAGAAGAGTCTTTTGAATCTCTTTTCGAATATTGAAGAGGAGCGGGAGCCTTTACCTCTAAGGCAAAAGGGAAACGGGAAATCAAGAATTCAGAATGCTCCATCAACTATAAGGTTAGAGAGAGACTTTCTCCGAAGCAGTACTATCGCCGTCGGGGTTGTGTTGGAACCAAAAATGCATTCTCCTTTCCTCCAGAGGTGCATTAGGGTTCTGGTATTTTTTTAGGGCTGGTGGTGGGTTTGTGGGCTTCAGTGTTTGGGTTTTTTGGGTTCTTGCTTTGGTTTTTTCGTTTGGTGGTGGTTATAGTTGGGTCGGGTTTCTTTGGGGTCTGTTTTTTGGGTTTTATTGGGCTACCTATGTATACTCTCTTGTGTACTTAGGGCGCTTTGCGCTTTTTTTGATACATACAATTTACTTATCAAAAAAAATTGGTATATTTACCAATTTTGTGAAGTAATAGTTCATATTTTACCATGAACCCTTTGACTTCAACCAAATACCAACACTAAAATAAAGTGAATCAAATATTGATTCGCAAAGTTACAGTAAGAAAGTACAAGGCAACCCAATTGATATTTGCCTCACCAACAACCAAAAAATTTGACAGCAGATACACTAACAGACTAACAAGAAGGTTATTCATCGGTTACTCATCCACCACGTGTTATTCATATTTTAAGTGATATTTTGATAAGACACTTAAAATATGATTAACTCATGTGGCGGATGACTTATCAAAAATTGCACTTTCTTCTTGGTATCTTGATATGCTTAGATTAGGGTTCTTTACAAACATATGGACATGCAATAGAACCCTGCATACCACGAATCAATGCTAGATCAGGACAGAAAAACATTTGAAGAGAGCGTAATAGCTCACTGGCCTAGCTCCATGGCACCGATATACACACATGCACGTACAGACTCAGACAAATTCAGTGTCACATATAAATATTACCTTGGTTTTTTGAAGGCGATGGGGCAGCTGCATCAGTTCTCCCATGCTGACGACGACGATGATGATGGTGTCCTGTTGAGGGATGACTGCTAGGACCTGGAACAGAAGATTAAACATTATCAAACTGTTAGCAACAATGTAAAGCCAAGCTGTTGAATTTATAAGCACAGTAAATACCTTGGTAAACTGGAGACGGTGCAGGGGCAGTGGATGGTCCCAATGTTTTGGGTGGATATGATGAAGCAAAAGGCACACTCACTGAAATTGACCTTGCTGCAAGCAGTAAAGGAACATATGATATTAATAGACAGTTATCAAGAGAAGCTGGAACGGACCTATAAGTGAAAGTGGTCAAGACTCAAGTTGGCATTACTCCTTTACTAGATGATGAGTTGGTTAAAGTGGACACCTAATTATTAAACTGAAGCCTGAACACAACCAACCGCACACAACGGTGGGTTGGGGAGGGGGGGTTACAAAGCATTGGATCCACTTGATTTAGAAAAAAGTTGAAACCAAGCCCAAATGTGAAGCTTTCACTTACACTTTCTTAAGAGTTGTATGCAAAAAAGGACACATGTAAAGCATTTAGCTGATAAGCAAATGAACAAGAATGCCTATTTAAGTGTTTGATTAAATCAGGATAAGCAAATCAACGAGAAAATCTGGTTCATTTCTCTATAGCTAAAATTCTCCTTTTAACAGACTGCATACCAAGGTTAACAAGCAAATGTTAAATGATGAAAGGACAAGATAACTTGGCCAATTTCCGATGTCAAAATATATCTGACAATTAGCATATCAAACACATTGTGAGGCCATCACAACATGCTAATGCAGGTTTTTTCAGGATAGATATCAAGAGCCTCAAATACATGTCATTGTGCTTGTCAAGGGCTTGTAATGATATCCAGAATTCGTTTTGCATTAATTAAAATGGATTTAGTCAGGAAAAAACTCCATATACAGGGTTCTAGACTTGGATTAAGAAAACAACTTCATTCATCTGCATCTTCATTGCATTCTAACAATTTGCACCCTCACCATGTTCCACTAAGATTTCTCTCATAGATACTGGCTTGTTCGGTAGAAGAGAGGGAGACAAGTAGATGTGCAACAATGGATGCCCTGAAATATAAAGAGAACTATGTTATGTTCAATTCAAGAACCATAGTTGTCAATACCATAATGTATAGGTCAAAATCAATAACAGCAATTGTACATCACATCCTAAATGTATCTTATCATGCACATATTTAGAATAAAACTTTTACTGACATTGTTTTTAGAAAATAAATTATTTTATATTTATCTTCATAAAATGAAATTACCTATTACATCATACATGTTTAGTGCCATAATTTGCGGATTATTTCAGTATTTGGCCAAAATATGTTGCTCAACGACTCATTGCTGAGCAAAGGTTTAGTAAATAGATAATTACTAAGTATTAAATACTAAATATAAGAGATGTCAGTTGATATGGTACCACTCTACAAGTATTGCTCTAGGCAGAGATCCAATTTAAAATTTAAACTTCTGTTACATGAAATAGATGCTTAAAAAAATTTCAGACAAGTATCACACATTGAGCGAAAAAAATCATTTGACACACATCGGACGGCAATGACCATGGAAATTCTCACCATTGTCACAACGGAAATCATTGTTTAACAGGTTTCTCCTATGAAATGTCACTCATCAGTGCAGTTAATGTAGATACAGATTATACCTGAATATGTTCTGTTTTCACTTCAGTGACAAAGCCAGATTCCTTTCTATAAACAAAACGTTGCATTCCCATAAAATCAAGAAACTCATCAGTATTGCCACTGTCAGAGCCAATAACCCAATAACTCATCAGTATTACCATGCTAGCTCCTAATTAATTTCGTCCACATCCACAACCCCAAAGACCAACCTCTCAAAAAACCACCCCAGAAAGAACTACACTACCCAGTAGTTCTCAGTCATTGGTCACATGGTATTCTTAAAGTATTTATCTTTATTATACGAGCTTCAAATGGCGCAGTTTTTGCCATAAAAATAAAGAAAACAGGTTCCAAATATGCGAACTAAACTATGCATGATTCTCCTAACTAAGTTACTGCTCTGTGAACATAAAAGAAACTTTTTTACCGTACACTATCAATAATGGAGCAAACTGGATAAACCCCAATACAACAAAGAAGCCCACTAATGTAGACCCTAATAAGACAAATTTGACTAACACGAGCTGACAACTTTAATTTTGTAACCAAAAAAAAAAAAACCCAAGCAACGAACAAAAATGTATCAATCACAACTTTCTGTTCGTTTCCCAGCAACCAAACAGAGACAACGAACAGTCAAACCCAAGAAAATCAAACCAAAAAAATATTCAAAATACCTGAGCAAAAGAAAACCAAGTTGAGCATAGGAAGGAGGAGGAGCAGAACCAGAGCCGGCATTTTTTCTCACGGAACAAAGACCCCACAAATACCATCGTCAGTAACGAAGACCCTCTAGCTCGGTGGCCTCCCCGGACACTCCCCACGACTTCCTAGGTTTCCGGTGAAGCACTTGCCGCCGGAGAATTCCTCCGTCACGTCCCGAAGTCGAACAAAGAGACCGCATTGCTACGACAAGCTTGCTGAGAGAGTGTACACTGACGCATGCGGTGCGTGAAAACAAAACCCTAGGAGAGATAAATACCCCAAGAAGAAGAAGAAGAAGACAATGCGTGCGGCTCGGCTTCTAGATCCATGAAATGCGGTCGAAGATCTAGCCAAAGATTCACCTACACATACACGTACACCGTATGTATGTACGTACGTGTACACATACGTATACACAGAGAGAGAGAGAGAGAGAGAGAAATCTTGAGGAGGATTGAAGAGGGAGAGGGAGAGAGAGACACAGACAGGGAGACAGTGGGGGAGGGGGGAGCGGGTGGAGTGTAAGGTGGGGGATTTATTGCTGGGAGTGTGTTTGCTTCAGTGTATACACTGCTTTGGGCAATTCATCATGATGGCTGTCTACATCACGCGCGGCCGCGGCGCGTGGTATAAACGGACTTGCAAAACGGCAATCTGAGGGGACGTTTTTTTTATGGCCCTATTGGCAACGTAAAGTAGAAACCCTTTTCAAAAACGCATCAAAAGTGACGGTGATCGATGCGGAAGATACGCGGTTTCTTTCTTTGTTTGTTTTTGTTTTTATTTTTATTTTTACTTCTTCAATTTTGATTTTTTTTTTTTTTTTAAAGATTCAATTTTGATATTTGATTTAACGTGAAAACAACAAAAAAAAAAAAATAATGCATTTCTTTTCTGTCCTCAAAATAAATTAAGTGCAACATAAAGAAATAGAAATGGGATGTCGAGTCATCTTTCCCGCTACAAATAGCAATGCAACCCGAACATTTTATGGTTACAACCCGATATGTCACCTACAGGATAAAAATAAAAGTTTGCACTTTCATTTATTTTCCTAATCTTCTTCTATTAACAAAATGGAGGAATGGTATGAGCAATTCGCCAATCTCAAGTGATATTAGGATTTTGGAGATATAGAGGATGTCGATAAGAGCATCTCCTTCCAAAATGAAGTCCTTAAGTTAGAAGTTAGAGCGAGGAAGCCAGATTTGCTGCAAGCAATAGTGAAAACTACAACAATTTTGGAAACAGATCCTCTCGATCCATTTAGTGTAATTATGAGAACATACTTATTCAAAATATTTTGTCCAAAAAACAAATTGACAGTATTGTCCTCCTAAATGTACTAAATGGATCATCTCTGTTTCCAACAATTATAGGGTTGGTGGTAGATTTGTTGGTGCTTCCATGATGTGGGTGCCCCATTTCTTGGCATCCTCGTCCAATTGTGGATATGAAGATGATGTTGCTGTTGTTGAATTAGGTTGTTAGTGGATGAAGAAAATGATGTTTAAGATGATTGGTTTGGTTGGGTTATGCTTCTTCAATTGTGCCTGTCATGGTTGATTGAATACAAAGTATATGTTAGCTCCTTAGGTAGTCCTCTTCTTAATCCATTTTTGTGCTTGGAGTGCAATAGATTGTTACTTAAGGCTGGTTTATACTTTATAGTTGAAGAATCCCATTTGCTGCTTTATTTACTTAGCAGCAAAGCATTAGGGGGTGTGAAATATTAAAAGTTTTCGAGGCCCGTATACAAAGTCGTGTTTTAATAGTGTTGTTATTGTGCACTATAATGATGAATAACATGAAATCAGAAAAAGAGAGTCGAGACATAAATTTACGTGATTTGACAATGTGCTTACATTCACATGAGAGTGCAACTATATTTTACTATTAATGGTTTAGGGTTACAACATAACGTATATTTAAGGAAACCTTAATTGTACGGACATATTTTGAAAAAACTTCAAAATACCCTACTTGGTCGGCCACTAATAGTTCAATATTACTCTCAATGCTCGAGACCTCAATAATATGAACTTAACCCAAAAAAAAAAAAAAAAAAAGGAAGGAGTTGCCAAAGACTCCAACAAATCACGTAAGTCTACTCCTGACTATGATGACTCATCTCCGGTTCAAATAAAATGCAAATGATCTTATTTCGCCAAAAACCTCAATAAACCATGTTGAGAAGGGTAAAGAATTTCCCCTATGTTCTTATTTACTACTCGATAAATCAAACTTTTATCAATCACCTTCAATGCTTTCATCAATTACCTCATTTACTATATGAAAAATTGATGAAATATGGGATGGACAATGATTATTATCATTTCTCATATGGGGCGCACTTGTAAGTGATAGAGTAATGCTACAAACTAAACTTTGATTGTATCACTATACTATTATGTTGATGTGAAAGTGTCAATTTACTATTGCATTTTTTTAAAAAACAAAAGCTAATATAAGGTTGATTGACACTGTCATATCAACACATTGAGATAATAGTAAGGTAGTATGGTTTCAAACATTGTTTAATAATAATAACAACGTTATATACTACACCCTTATCTCACCCTCATTTTATTATGTTGGTGTGAAAGTGCTTATCCGTCCTTATTCAAAATAAATAAAAATAAATACTTGATGAACACTGCTACATCAACTTTGGGTTAAGAGTAAACAAAAGTCTAGTATGCAATATTACTCATATATATATATATATATGATAGCTAAGAGTGAGATGAGAGTGTAGTATTTTGCATATATATATATATATATATATATATATATATATATATATATTAGCCATTGTTAAAAATAAAAAATAAAAAATCCGAATTAGCTAAGTGAGAAGAAGGTGGAATGAAAACTAACATCTCTTCATCTCTCTCTCTCTCTCTCTCCCTCTCTCTCTCTCTCTATATATATATATAGAGAGAGAGAGAGAGAGGGAGAGAGATATATATGAGAAATGATAATAATCATTGTCCATCCCATATTTCATCAAATTTTCATATGGTAAATGAGTTAATTTACGGTTGAATTTGTATAATTCAAATGAGGATCCTAGAAAATATAATAGTAGATTTGCAAAAAGGATAATTGGGAGATTTTATATATATATATATATATATATAGAGAGAGAGAGAGAGAGAGAGAGAGAGAGAGAGAATTATAATTCAATAATGTCTCTTGCCTAAAAAATATAAAATTCATCCTATTTGTATATTAGTTTGGGATAAATGCAAAATTAGTCAATGAAGTTGGCATAAATTACAAATCACTCCATGTAGTATAAAAAATAATTTATGAGTGCAAAAATAACAGTTTACTCCCTGAAATCAATTTCCATTAAGTAACTTAACAGAATCCATAACTTTGTTATGTCATATCCAATAAAAACGCGATATATGTTATTAATTTATGACTTTTAAAAATGACAATTATGATTTTTTGCATCATTTTATGCACAAGCTAAGATTACATATCCACCGTCACTCTAAAGGAGTAATTTTAGAAATCCCTTTTGAGTTCCTCAAAGAATGATGTGATTTTTAAAATCACTATTGAACTTGTGATTGATCAATCACAAGCTCAATAGTGATTTTAAGAGCCACATCATTATTGGCGGGACAAAAGAGTGACACGAGAGAGACTTGTAGCATTACTTTACTCTAAGGATCATATTGCTATAGTAAATTAATATATTATCTTATATCTCCAAAATTTTACTCTGTAAGTAACCCTCTCTCATTTTCATCTTCCTCGTCACGATCTGAGAGTATTTTGCGAGAATTTAACAGTCACATCTTCTAACCATTGAAAAATAAATAAAACAACATTCAAATTAATAATTTGTGACAAAGTTTTCATTCAAATTAAGTTGAAGAAAATTGGGTTACTCATTTAATTAAATTGACATGTGTCTTTAAAGCATGAAAATTGATTTCAATGAGTAAATTGTTATTTTAACCTACTATGAGGATCTATAAATTATTTGTTATACTACAGGGGAGCGATTTGTGATTTATGCCAACTATATAGACCTATAAATTATTTTTATATCTCAGAAAGTGATTTGTAATTTAGCCTACTCATTTTATTGAATTGACATGTGTTTTAAGAGCATGAAAATTGATTTCAAGGAGTAAACTGTTATTTTAGCATACTCTGAGGATCTATAAATTATTTGTTATACCAGAGGAGAGGGAGTGATTTGTGATTTACGATAATTATATGGACCTATAAATTATTTTTATATCTCAGTGAGTGATTTGTAATTTAGATCGACCACAAATTCACAATGACTAATTTTGCATTTATCCTCGTTAGTTTTTAAAAAAGAAAAAATTTTCTTAACAAACGAAACTTAAATTGATACTTTGCTAAGGTCGCTAAACAGAAGGAAACGCAGCGATTTGCCGAGCAGTTCCTCATCCACTGTCTAATATTTTTGTCCATCGATTTAATTTCGTCGATGCAAATCCACTGCGAAGGTTCTCTATTGGCAAGTATATCTCTCTCTCTCCACCTTTTGCTTTTCTCATATGGCAACTCTTAGCTCTGTGTTCTCCTCTGTAGAAGTATTTTTCTCCATTTCTACGGTCGAAGCTCTTCTGGGTTACTTCCCTTTTCGCTCATAGTAGCTTTCACGTATATGGGTTAGTGTTGTATATTTTCTGTTTCTGTTTTTTCAAAGGCTCTGGGATAATAAAGGATTTGGGATTCTGGATCTTTGTTGCTATGTTTTCCCATTGGTTTTTGGGTATATGGGTGGGTGTGTTATAGGTTTATTTGGTTCTTTTTTTACAACGGACTTGTATTGTTAAGAGTTTAGAGCTTCTGAATTGTCAATAGGAAAATTGGGTTATTTTTGTTTGGGGTTTATTAGCCTTTACAAACTTTGTTGCTTGATTCTATCATAATTTTGAGGTTTTGGGTTGTACCAAATTCTGGGCATGTCTTCGGTACTAAGCTAAATTCAAAATTTTCAGGTATTTGGCTCACTTACTCGTTCTTCCTCTTTCAATATAAATGTTGAGCTTTTGGGCATTTGGGACTCTTGGGGAATTGGAAGCCATTGTGCTTAAGCTTTTCCTGGAAAACTAGGTATCGACCTTCAGTGGAAAATTTACTTATTTTGAGGTTTCTTTGAAATCACCAATTCATGGCCGGTGGAAGAAATGGGAGTTTTTATTAAAGTTCAACTAAACGTCGTAAAACCTGCCACAATCCCATGTTAATGGAGACTTCGTCGACAGTGCTAGGCGCGAAAGGCCTAATAAAGAAGCATGAGTTTGTGAGAGTCATAATTCAATGCTTATATTCATTAGGCTACAGAAAGTCTGCGTCATGTTTGGAATCAGAGTCTGGTATTTCATACAAATCTGTGGATTTTGAATTGCTCGAATCACAGATACTTAGTGGGAATTGGGATGGTTGCATTGGTACCCTTCTTGCAATGAAGGATTTGGTGGATGAGAGAAGAACATCTGCGTTGTTTCTTGTTTTCAAACAGTGTTTGCTGGAGTATTTGAATCGTGGAGATGATGCTATGGCTTTGGCCATTTTACGAAAAGAGGTTTCTGCATTGAGGTTGGGCAAAGATAAGGCTCACAAGCTTGCTCAGAGTATCCTTTCCTTGAAGGATATGGAATTTGGTAAAGTAGACGATAATGCTGTTCGTGAATTGCGTAAGTTGTTGTTGGCTGAGTTGGAAAAATTTCTTCCTCCTGCAATTACGCTGCCTGAAAGAAGGTTGGAACATCTGGTTGAAACTGCCGTTACTGCCCAAATTGATTCATGTATGTATCACAATATGTTGGATGAAGTTTCACTTTATGAGGACCATTGCTGTGGTAGGGACCAGATCCCCACAGAGACTGTTCAGGTGTGCTTTGCTGCCATAAAAGTTGTTACTGCCAAAGAAATTGAGCACTTAAATTAACAATGTTCTTGGTTTTTTCCTAGTATACTTCGGACTTATTTAAGTTAATGAGAACATTGATCTTCTTGGCAATAGCTATACAGAAATTGAATCTAGGGATATGAGAATTGCATACATCATTTCAAACCACGGACTATAGTCGTTTGTATTATATGATCTTAATCTGTTGAATTATGAAGTTCTTCAATCTGTCGAATTTGTCAAAGTTCGCATAGTTAAAACCTATCTGAGTATTTGTTAGAATATAAAATGTTTTGAGACTTTTGAGATGGCAGATTATATTTGACATCTTTTGAACCCTTTTGTGAATAAGATTATTTAAAAGGTAGCTGTAGGATGTGGTTTATCACAAAATCCTGTTACCTAATACATTTTATGAGATGAAGAAGAATAAAATTGAACCCATTTTCTTTCATAAGTACCATAGATTACAGAATCCAAATATTCTTGAAAATGCTTTCTTCCAATAGTTGCAGTAACTAATGTAGTAGATACTTGTTAATATAGTTCCAGAAGTATGTTGAATATAGTTCCAAATCAGGTCATTAAATATTATATTTGATAGTTTTTTTTTTTTTGATAAGTTAAATATTATATTTGATAGTTCCTGAAATGATAGTTTGCCTTGTAGATATTATTCAGTTTATGAAAAAGAAAATTATGAAAGATGGGCTTTGCCATCAAATGGCATGAAAAGCGAAAATGTATTGATTTCCGTTATTGTGATTAGCAAATGCAAATGATACCAGAGTGAGTAATAATGATGCTTGAATACTATGATATGTGGAATGAAGACAGAACCCAAAAGTGGAGAACAGATTCACTCACTCCAACTATTTTTTTCTGTGGGTGCAGTAGAAACAGGATCCTGGGTAACACAAATATTCAGACCACAGGGTTCTCTTAATCTTGAGGTCATCTTGGTGTGTTGTATTCTATAAGCATGTTGGCATCCTCTTGTAAGCCTAACTGGCTTTGATAATTCAAAGTCTTGGTAAAAAGTTGGGGTTGATAATGCACTGTCAATGAAATATTTCTACATCCACTTCGATTAGGGACAATTTGCCTTGGTATTAATAATTCAAACTGCTTCCATTTATATTAAAGAATAATGCTATTCACTTGTAGAATCATGCAAAGCAAATTTGACATCTTCCTTTCATTGTTCACATGTTTTGTTAATCTGAGATCTACATGCAACATTTATTTGCCTCTAATGCAGATTTTGACTGAACATAAGAATGAAGTTTGGTTTGTACAATTTTCTAATAATGGGGAGTACTTAGCCTCTTCGTCAAGCGATTGCACAGCCATCATATGGCAGGTACCATCCATATCATATCCTAACGTTGTGTATTAGAAGTATTAGTTCAAGTTTTCGAATGTTTCCTTCACAGTAAAACTTAACCTTTTGGTAATGGATAGAATATGTTGACGGAGATCTGAGTGAGAACTGTTGTCTGCTGTTGTATAAAAAATTTGAGGAACTGAGAATAAGACTCGATGAACCAATATTCTAGGCGTTGCTCTTGTATATATATATAATTTTGCGGATGGTCTTTGGTCCAAATGGTATCTCTTCTCCTATAAAAATTGGGCGAGGGTAAGGTAACAGGTTTAATCACGTTCCACTTTGAATCGTATTTACCGATGTAAGTAGTAATTTACAGAACCTTAAAATGGGTTAATTTATAAAAGAAATGGTGGAAGCCATACACTACAGGTCTAAAATAAGGGTAAATCATATGGAAATTTTTTCAGTGGTAGAATTTGTGGTTAAACCCCTAATATCTTTGTGGAAATGATTATTTTCTTCCATCGATATACCTTATATGTACCAGTGCAAAAATACATGATTCACATTGTTGGTTACCCATAACTTGTTATGAATATGAAAATGTATACTAGTTATTTTCAGAAGTCTTTATGTTAATAATGATGTTTTATTATGATCTATAATTATTCCTGTCAGCATATAATGTTTTTTCTTCTCGGGATCCTCATGTATTATTTCTTAATTTTAAAATCTGAAATGGTGGAAAATGAAAATATGATCTTTAGTCAAACCTGCTAACTTGTCAATGCAAAATCAACCTTCAACAACTAGTCCCCCCCTTCCAAAAAAATATAAAATTAAAGGGAATCCATGCAGTGAATGTTGAAATTAAAATTTAGAAAGGTGATAATTTTAAACTTTAGAATTGAGATCACCGAAGTCGAATATACTACCAAAGGATTTAATGAGATGTGATGCATCTTATACACGGTTATCTAGCTTTTTTTTCCAGCTAAAGCTACTAAATCAGTATATTTGGTATAATCAATTGTTCCTACTACAATATTTCAATTTTCCAATTACAAGTATGTAGAGTGGGTGATAGTCAGTTGAGATGACATTTCAATTACGTGTAAAAAAAAAAATATGAACACATTCATTATCCAAGTAGTGAAGTCCTGTAGCTAGCATCTCTTCCCACTGTGTCCTTTTTTAACCCTCCTTTTCATTTGCCAAGTTTGGGTAAACCATGAATGCGTTTCAAACAATGTGGGTGGGGCAAGGCTTGATGTAGGGAAGTTTTTTCTTATTAATGATGAGGTTTATTAAAATTTCTATCTACGGCTTCAAAATCATATAAATGGCGATGAAATACAGATCAATGGAATGCTATTGACAGAAGTGGTGTGAAAAACTATTGAATGAGGAACCTATCAGATTTGAGAAGAGCCTTATATTATAAATGATCTTTTATGTTTTGGCTGCTGGATAAATTATGGATGTTGCTTTATGGACCCATTTTAAACTGGTTCACTTTGCTCCGTTGTTTATAATTGGCATCAGATGTGTCTTGAACTGGTTTGAAAGCAATTTCTAGCTTTGTACTTTCATGGGGAGCAAAAATGAGAAGTTCATGGCCATGACTGTGACCATTGGTGCAGCTGATAGACTGGCTTGTAGATTCTTGCTAGACACCCTCTTGCCTCCTTTTGTAAATATAAGTATATGCCTCTCTTCAAATTTGAGAAGAGCAGAATAGGAGTCCTTACCTGACTAGAGTCTGATAGAGACCTGTGCTCTCTCATTTTTCGATAAGGGGCACAAGACGGGGCTCGGATGATTATGATGTGAGACCTGGTTTTCCTTTCCGTATTGCTGTATTCATGGAGACCGGCATATATGCCTCTGTTCAAATTTAAGAGGGGCAGAATAGGAGAGTCCTTTCCTGACTAGAGGATGATAGAGGCCTGTGCTCTCTCATTTTTCGATAAGGGGCACAAAATGGGGCTTGGATGATTATGATGCGAGACCTGGTTTTCCTTTCTGTATTGCTATATTCATGGAGACTGGCATAAGTTCTGCATCCATATTGTACTAAGGATGAGTGTTGGATCTCCAATGGCTGTTCACTCTGGAAATTATTGATGAAGGGGGCAGTCTGCAGATTTAGTTAGCAGAAGTTCATTCCCAAGTTTATTATCTTCAGTACTTCTCTCATTGGTGAGTTGCATCCAATTATGGTCATAGTATCACTCCTGGAGAAGTTAATAATCTAGAATGAGTCTTTCGCTAGTTGGAGATCTCTGTAGGTACTAATAGACATGCATACCAAGAATATAAACAACAATGCATGAGACCGAAACATCTGGTGCAGTTTGGTTTCACTGTTAAGAGAGGTGGAGTTCTTTCCATTTTGTCCGCCCTGTAAACAATGATCAACCATCCAAACCAAGGCTCTGTATTTTCACAAAAAATAAACTGCAGGAAATGTCTTCCGCATTTTCTTGTGTTTGGTTAACATCAAATATTGGAAACTGTTTCTTGATGAACAGGAAAAACTAAGCTTAAAAATATGGGAAACAAATTGTGCTTTTCAAACGCTAAGTCATTTTCTGGAATGATTTTAGATTGTAGACGTCTATAGGGTGAGTATCTCGCTGGTATACTTTTTGTCTACGAGAGATTTGCCCTTTTCTTTCAATAAAATTATTATTCATAAAAGAGTCATTTTCTGAAATGAGCTAAAGCCTTCCATCATCACTGCCATCCCCCTCCTATTGCCAACCAACCTCCCTGGTCAGTGGCTGATTCCCATCAGTTGCTTGCTAACCCTCGGTGGTCATAGCCATTCCCCTGCAGTGATGGGAAAACTCTTGTCCAGTCTATTACCAACATCATCACCAGTCATAATCAAATCACTACCAATGCCATGTTGGGTTCATCACCATTGACTGATTACAGTAAATTGTAATGACTTAGATTTTTTACTGCATGCCACACCTTGAAACTACTTGAGAAGTGAGTACACACAAGTTAAGTAAAGTGATATTTGCTTGGTAACCATAACAGACGGAGCGTAAACCTTTTTTTCTTTTTTCTTTCTGCCAAACTAGGTCATGAATTTCAGGTTAATTTAAAGAAGAAAATAAAATAACAGAAAGAAACAGAAGAAAAAACGTGGTAGAAATGCAAATCATTCAAGTTTCTGGTCTAAGTCGTTTATTTTGATCATGGCAGTTTTTGAGTTTGCTCAAGCTTCTCAATGCTTGTTTTCTTAAGCATGTATTTATGATATATAGAATTAATATTTTAATTCATGCTGAGAAGCCTGAACTTGAATTATGAGTTTCTATTCTAATTTCAATGCAAATGAAGAAAGAGAACAGCATTAAAGTGATTCAGTCTCTAATTGTACTACAAAAATTCTTGTGCTAGGTGCTGGAAGATGGCAAGTTGATATTGCAGCATACGCTGCGAAGCCATGAAAATCCTGTATCGTTTGTAGCCTGGAGCCCTGATGATGCAATGTTGCTCACATGCGGAAATGGGGAAGTCCTTAAGCTATGGGATGTAGAAACAGGTACATGCAAGCATACATTTGGGGATCATGGCTTCATCGTCAGCTCATGTGCTTGGTTTCCGGACTCAAAGCGACTTGTCTGTGGCAGTTCTGACCCTGAAAAAGGCATCTGCATGTGGGATTGTCATGGGAATGAGATAAAAGCATGGAGGGGGATGAGAATGCCTAAGATTTTAGATCTGGCAGTGACACCGGATGGGAAACATCTGATCACCATATTCTCGGATAAAGAACTTCGGATATTAAATTTAGTAACAAATGCCGAGCGGGTCATATCGGAGGAGCACGCAATCACCTCCCTGTCAATCTCAGGAGATAGTAAATTCTTTATAGTGAATCTTAATAGCCAAGAGATTCATATGTGGGATGTTGCTGGGAAATGGGATACGCCATTGAAGTATACGGGCCACGAGCAACACAAGTATGTGATACGGTCCTGCTTTGGTGGGTTGAATAGCACATTTATTGCCAGTGGTAGTGAGAATTCCCAGGTATGCTTCTTGTTTTAGAAGTCAGTGTTGCGTAACTCTAAAAGCAAAACGCTTAATATAATAACTACATGTGAATGTACAGAAATTATTGTTATCCAGTGAAGTGGGACATCATGTTTTTTTGTTCTTCAATTAGCAGGTCTACATCTGGAATCGGCAGAAATCTCGGCCAATTGAGGTTTTGTCTGGGCATAAAATGACTGTGAACTGTGTGAGCTGGAACCCTAGGAGGCCCCAAATGTTGGCTTCTGCAAGTGATGACCATACAATCCGAATATGGGGGGGACCTAGCCTTTCAAAGAAGATGCAGCCTGAGAAGCTCAATGGTTCAGACTAAATTATTCAATTCTTTAACACGGTGTATATATATGTCTTGTGCTCTTTTCAATTGCTTATTCGTTCACTGAGTTGGTAATAAATTTTTATTTTTATTTACCTTGAAAAATTTTGGTATACATCTCCATTTGTAAATGCTGTTTCTTGTAGTTGTCTTCTTCGTTTGCTAGTGGATTTTAGATGTTGAGACACAGAACGTATATGTGCAGTAGTGATAATTGAGATTCAACCATTTTCTTTTGCTTGGACTCACCCACTGGTCAAGCGTAACAAAAACTTCCTAAAATATTTTCTTTCGGTTGAGGATACATTTCATGCAGGATTTTTGAATTGAGATCGGTAGCAATTATTTGTGAGAGGGCTCTTGTGGAGTCCACTGGTCTGGACAAGTGCTTGGGTAGCTGAATAGGTGGGCCTTATGAAATCAGACAGGTAATCTGAACAGGCAATTGATAAAGATCCTCGTACGGCATTTACACGGTTCCTTTGTCAAGGGTTTTATGATATTTTGATATATTAGAAAAATGCCTGGCATGCAATTTAAGCAGGGTATAATTATACTGAGTTTCTACAATTGGTGCCGGGGGTGGAATCACCTTAAGGCTGGGGGGAGGTCCCCTCAATTATTATTATTATTTTATTATTTTTTTAATTATATATTTTTAATAAAATAGACCCTTTAAATTAATTTTTGCCCACCCTTTTTAAAAAAAAATAAATTTTGCCCTCCCAAATTAAAAGTTTTAGTTCCGCTGCTGCGCGATGCCATCCAAATATGGGTTATTCATCTTTTTCATTCCTAAAAGTTTATCAAAATATATGTTGGAATGTAAGTCATTATAATTTTTACTGTTTCAAATTGTATTTACTTGGATTGGTATTCCTTGTTATTAGAATGTCCGAATAGTATAAAAATTTGGACAGCCTAAGCGAGGGAAATTGGGGGCTCTGCAATCCCTTTCTCGTAGGGTGCCAAAATTTTTATATTATTTGGGTAGCCTAATAACAATTGCCATTATCCTATTTACCTTTATAGGTGATCACTTAAATGTATTATAGCTTGTTTACACTTTACATCTGCAAATTAACCAAAATAATAATAATAATTTCAAAATTGTTAGATATTGCTGCCAACAAATTGACCCAAAAAAAAAAAAAAAACCCTTAAATTGTGGTCATGTTCACTGCTTTTCTTTTTGGTCACTTTCTCTGTTTATCTTGGGATTAGGATGTTTCACAAATTTAAGTATTCTAACATGTATAATAGTGTTTTCTTAATATATAATTTTAAGGTTTTAATTATTAATTTCAAGTCAAATGATTGTAATTTTGTCTTATTAAGTTCATTTGACAATATTTTTTAGGGTAAAGTTCACTTAATCCCTTCAAATTACTATCTCAATGACAATTTATCTCCAAAACTACTAAAACAATGACAATGTACCCCCATACTAGCAAACTGATGAAATTACCCCCATAGAAATTTCAATAAGATAAAAATACCCATAAAAATTTGGAAAAATAAATAAATAAATAAATTTTAGTATTTTTGTTTTTATTTTAGTTAGGGTAATTTTGTCATTTCAATAAATTGGGTGTACATTGACATTGTCATTATTTAGGTAGTTTGGAGGTAAATTAGGAGTACATTGTCATTTCAGTAAAATTTGGAGTACATTATCAGTGTCATTGTCATTCTATTAATTTAATATTAAAAAAAAAAACATATTTAATTTTAAAATAATGACCACCATTTAAATTTTAAAGAATTGAATATTAGAAATGGGTAAATACTAAATAATCCCATGGGGTTTCACTTAATTTTTTTTTTCCCCTTAAGGTTTATTTTTTATCACAAAACGTCCTTTTGGTTTTGATAAAAGACTAAATTTGTTTTTAGTTGACCTAACGAAACTCCACATGGACCAATTAGAAGCTGACATTTGGCATAAGTAGCCATGTCATCAATGATGATGTGGCATCTAATGAATTTTTTTTTTTTAAAAAAAAAAATTAAAAAATATAATTTTTCATAAAAAATAAAAAATAAAAAATTTGGGGGGTGGTAGTGGTACTGGGGTGGCCGAAACCACCCCCAGTGGGTACTGGGGTGGCTTGGCTCTAATGGTGGTTTGTGGGTGGTTTCGGCCACCCCCTCGGCTCCATGCCACCTCCAGTGGGTACTAGCCACCCTCCAATTTTTTATTTATTTTTATTATGAAAAATATATATTTTTAATTTTTTTAAAAAATAAAAAATTTAATTAAGTGTCACGTTATAACTGATGACGTAGTCACTTATGCCAAATGTCAATTTTTAATTGGTTAATGTGAAATTTTGTTAGGTTAACTTTGATATTTTATCAAAATCAGAATGACCTCCTATAATCAAAAAATAAACCAAAATAAAAAAAAAAAAAAAATTAAGTGAAACCCCTGAGTTATTTAGTATTTACCCCCATTAGAAATTGCGGAAATTTTCATCCTGTTCAGAGATTTTGTCGCCCCAATTTCGAGTCTTAACATTCAACGAGGAGTTTGAACGAAGACAAGAAGCCCTTCTTCTCTCGACGGAGAGAGAGAGAGAGAGAGCCCTAATTAGGGCTTTCGCAAAATCAGAGGGCGATGTTTTCTCCCTACAACTATCTCAAACTTGTCTCGATCACAGCGAAATGACGGGAGGATCTCGACCGCACGATCAGACCCCACTTTCATCCCTGCCCTCCGATCGTTCCCACCACAGGTCAGGAGTTCGGATTGATTTCCTTCATCATCTATCTATTTATGTGTTTCGCTAGGTGTCCTTGCTTGAGTTTTCCTTGTGCTTTGTTTGGAGGCCGAGAAAACGAAGGAAATGGAAGTTTCGAATGGATTTTTTTGTTTTGTCATTTCTGGATTTCTGAGATGCGATTGGTCGGAGCTTGGGATTTTGATACGAATTGTTCAGATTTGTCTCTAGATTCATGAGAATTATGATCTGGAATTGAAATGTCGAGCTTGGGTATCCCTGGAATGTGTTGCTCTGCTTTTAGGAACAGCTTTGTTTTTACTGAAAAAGAAAATCCAATGAGCTTAATCATATATAGCATGAATTGTGGGTCTGTTAATTACTGAAGGTTGCACTGATGTTGCTCTTTTTGAGTAAGACGCTCAAATATCAGCCGTTGATTTTGAAGTGGTTTTAGGTTTGGGCATTTTCACTTGGGCTAGCTTTGTTCACTGATCTAATTCTTGGGGTTTTCATTCATTGATTAGCCTTTTTCTTGATAATTTATTAATTCAGTAAAAAACAACAAAGGGGACGAAACCAGAGTACACTGGAAGTATACGCAAAACCTGAACGTGTAAAGATGTGAAGAGCTAGCGAGAACCAATTTTTACAGAAGATAAACTTTAAAATAATTAAGAAAAGAAGGGGCAGAAGTAAATTTCAATCCAATTTGTCTGCATTGCAGTTTAAAATTTGTATTCTTTCCTCTGTCTATGTTTCAATATATATATATATATATATATATATATATATATATATATATATATATATATAACAGTGCTTTTGGGAGGCTCAATTTGGATATAGATCATAACAACTTTATGTTCATATGACACGGCTCTCATATAGTGCCATTTCCAATATTTTCAGTGGTAGAAATATTTTCTGTTTGATAAAGCTGAGAGAGATATCTCCTAGGACAAAGCATGTGCCAAAAAGGCACTGGGGAGAAGCTTCTAAACCTGAGCCCAAAAGTGAAGCAGCCAGAGATCCAAGACGTGGTCTTCTCTCATGGTACATGCAATCAGTTTCACTCTCTCTTCTCTTTCAAGTGATTTTTTTTTTGAGATGGAAGCATGCTATTTATGAATTATAAATATTATTTTTTTATGCTCATTTTTTGTATTCGTTAAGGGTTGAGGCAGAGACATTGCGCCATTTGTCTGCTAAGTACTGCCCGTTGGTGCCTCCTCCAAGATCAACTATTGCAGCAGCATTCAGTCACGATGGAAGAAAACTTGCTTCTACACAGTGAGTTGTCACTTGTGTTTGTTTTCTGATTCCAACTCTTGCCTTTCCTTGTAGTAAACTTCTGTCGTTTTGATTCCTGCAGTGGTGACCACACAGTAAAGATAATTGATTGTCAAACTGGAAGTTGCTTAAAGGTGTTAAGTGGTCATAGGAGGACTCCCTGGGTGGTAAGGCAGTAAGCTTGATTCATGCTAGTATGCTCTATTTATCTATAATTTGCTGGATCTTTTCTCATTATTAAAATAGTGTTGTTAATGTATAAGTTGTGCATTATTTTCAATGTAATCCTCACTGAAGAAGTGAATGTCTAATGTAAAGAGTTCATTGATGGTGCAGTACAACCAAATGAAGTCTATCCATGCTGTTTGTCGTGGGATAAGTGAATTTGTTTTCACCACTTTTATTCTAACATCTTCTGTGAGGATGAGGCCAGAGTTCTCTTTCTCATGGTATCTGTGGTTCTGTCATCAAAAAGTGGCTTATGGTTGGACGTCAAGTCACCATATGCTTATGTGCAACTGATATCAAGTGTACTTACAAGGAGGCCTTAGGAATGAGGTCGCGGATTTAAGCCACCCAGTGTTAATTTTGGTCTAGGAGGCTGTTAGGGCTGGACTTAGGAGTGCTTACTTGTACTGATGTTCTTAAATGTATCTGAAAAAGGTTCCAGCAAGGCATTAAGTTATTGGGTGGGATTATAGATAGATTTTAAAATTTTAAACTAAGATTTCCTTACTTTATTCTTATTTAACATTTTAGACTGTGAAGTAAGAGGGAGACCTGATTGAATGACCTCAATTCCTCCTTCTGGCAAAGGTGTTAGGGCTATTTAAATAACTTATGATATCTCCATCAAATGTAGTTGCACACCTTTACTGGCTGCGAGGTAAAAGGCACTCTCCAAGAATGGTCAAATTGGCAGACTTTGACTTATGTTTTAAATGGATGCTAACATTGCTGAATTTAATATTTCAATTCTTTCATTTCTGCAATGAAGTAAGACTTTAAAAGAATGAATAGATTGTTTGGTAGCCCAAGAAAAAAAAAAAAAAGATTCTTTTGGTAATCTATAGGAAAGCATGTAGTTGTTGCCAAAGCTTTTGATGGGTACTTTTGTTACGAGTGAAAATAGGAGTTCTCTCTGCAACTCATATGAGGATGTATTTGAGTCCAACTCACTTGTAATAGGTTCTGTTCTATTGTCTATCTCTTTTGTTTACCTAGCCATATTTGGATGGTTGGTTTGAAAATTACTTAGCTTTTCAATCTGAAAATCCTTCTGGAGTTAGAGTTACTGCTTGAATACAAAAGTAAGATATCAGGAAGAAGGATTTTGAATCATTTTTGTGAGGCTGCAAGTGGTCAAGATATGGTAATTCTTTTATTCAGAAAACATTTTTTTAATTTAGATCAGCTTGTGTAACTGTTCAAATATGTATTACTAGTAGTTTCTCTGCGTAACAGGATACTTTTTCTGTTTCACCTGGATTGTCTGAAAAAATAGATAAATCTTGGCAGCAGCCGCTTCCTTTCTTAATCGTTGGTCTTTGATTTTCTGGCTCCATGTGTTTCAATCTGTCAGGATTTCAGCTGTTGGTTTGACTTGTGTATGGCATTGCTGCCCCCTCCCTCTCCCTATTTCTTTTCAATTTTTCCTCGGAATAACCTCATTCTAACTTGTTTAGTATATGTGACTCTTGAATCTATTGCTTTGTCATGTGTATGACTTATCTATAAAGTACACTCTTTCTGTCAAAGTACTAATGGAGCTTTTACAGGTTAGGTTCCATCCATTGCATCCAGAAATACTTGCAAGTGGAAGCTTAGATTATGAAGTTCGGTTATGGGATGCAAACACATCTGAGTGTATAGGATCACGGGATTTCTGTAATTTTAACTCAGACTCTCACTTGAATACCTTCTGCAATAGTGGCCAAAGTTTACTCTTAAATAAAATTTAAATACAATTTTGTAGCTTATATTGCTACTCATATGGTGGATCTTATTGCTATTTTTTTTATCCTAACAGATCGCCCCATTGCATCCATTGCTTTCCATGCAAAAGGGGATATCCTTGCTGTTGCATCAGGCCACAAGGTAGTGATTTTTGCCTTAAAAAAAACTTTTCATGTAGTTCTATCATGCCTAAATCTTTTTACTTGTTTAAGTTCATAAGTCATGATTTTGTACATCCTGTATGACTGACAAATAAAATCAATTTTCAGTTATACATATGGCAGTACAACAAGAGAGGAGAAGCTTCATCGCCGGCCATTGTATTAAAGACAAGGCGTTCACTACGAGCAGTGCATTTTCACCCACATGCTGCTTCATTTCTCTTAACTGCTGAGGTCAATTATCTAAAGGACATTTGATCAGTTATTTACTTGTACTATAATACAGGTTACATTATTGGACTGATATGCAGGTCAATGATCTTGACTCTTCAGATTCCACAATGACACGCGCAACATCTTTGGGTTACTTGCAATATCCTCCTCCAGCTGTTTTTGTTGCAAATGTTCATTCCAATGAACGTGTTAGTTTGATTGCTGAACTACCTCTCATATCTTTCCCTTTCTTGTTTGTGCCTTCGTTTGCCTTAGATTCACGGATAGAATTGCAGCATGCTAATCAGCCTGTTGGTTTGAGTAGCATGCAAGTGGAGCCTGCTGCTTCAATGCAGTTTCAACTGGATACAAATGAAGCACAGCATTATGATAGAATGGCGTCTCCTATGGAAACATTTCCTGCTATTCCTACTGGCTCACATAGTGCTATGGAAGATACTGCCACTAACCATTTCACTAGTGGAGCAGGAAATGGTGTTTATGACCCCACAGTTAATGCTATGGAAATTGATGAAATGCAGACTGTTGGGAGAAGCCAGCGTGGAAGCTCTACTAACTTAGATACTGTTGGTGGTATCAATACTGCCTTTTGTGGAGCACGTGGATATATTCCAACACGCTTGGATCTTGCTGAGTTTGGGCAATTTCATCAATTTTTACCTTACAGAGACCCAAGTGGTTGGGAGCTACCTTTTTTGCAAGGATGGTTAATGGGTCAAAGCCACGCTGGTCTTCCTTCAATGCTGCCGCTTAATGGTGATGATGGTAATCGTGAGCAGTCAGCTCAACATATAGGTTCCTCCATCTTGGCATCTCATGTGTCTACTCATAATCTGACAATGCCAGGCAGCATCAGTGTATCTGCTGTTTCTGGAAGATCTAACTTGCGACATCATTTTCCACACTCCCACTACTCTGTATCTGAACCTTTGGAGGGTGCCGCTCCGGTTAATGCCCCAAATGATCGGGTTGATCCTCAACCCATTATTAGTAGAATCCAGTCGGAAGTCACAACCTCACTTGCTGCTGCAACTGCTGCAACTGCTGCAGAGCTACCTTGTACTGTGAAGCTAAGAGTATGGGCACATGATATAAAAAATCCATGTGCCGCACTCAATGCTGAAAGATGCTGCTTAACCATACCTCATGCTGTTCTTTGTAGGTAAGCAGGAAATTTTTTATCTTCAATTTCAATTGTTTGATGCTTCGGTATAGTACTGGATATTACTACTGCAGCATGGCCTTCAAAAGTTTATTGCATTTTCTTGTATCATCACCATCTTTTTTTCTTTTGTTACAATTGCTATTATTTTATGGATATGCAGTATTCATTGATAGGAGTGTCATCATTTTATTTGTGTAAAGACATGAAGCCCAACTCGGTAAAATTTTAAAGAGGGCGTTGCATTTAATAACTTTTTTTTTTTGGATAGCCAGCCATTACTCTTACATTATAGAGTTTGGGTTACAATTGTATTTTCAGTGAAATGGGTGCCCATTTTTCGCCTTGTGGGAGATTTTTAGCTGCCTGTGTTGCATGCACACTTCCTCATATGGAAGCTGATCCAGGTTATCACACTCTAATACATCAAGATCCTGGGGCTGTGTCATCCCCAACTCGACATCCAGTCTCAGCTCACCAAGTCATATACGAGCTCCGCATTTATTCCCTTGAGAAGGCAACGTAAAGCTTCATTCCTAATGTCAATTCTTTATATGGACACAACGTTGTCCTTTTCTTTTTATTTTTTTCTATTAAATTTTTATATTGAAGATGTAACCTTATTCATACATTGTTTAATTTGCTTTGCAGCTTTGGTTCAGTGCTTGTATCACGAGCGATAAGAGCTGCTCATTGTTTGACTTCTATCCAGGTCAGCGGCCTTTTGTAGAAAAATGAGACGCACATCTGAAGTCATTGTACTTATGGCTGGGAAAGTGTCAAGTTTTCATTTCAAATGTTTTAAAACCACAATTCTTCATCAACCCGTAAAAACAATTGGGTTGCAGGTCACTAGTCCAACATTTGGCCAACCATGGTTGTTGGTAATTTGTTAAAATATTAATTTTCAATCAGCAAATAAACTAATCTATACTAGCAAGTGTATACATGTTCGTTAAGAGAAGAGTTTAGATCTCTCAGTCATGTGCCAGTGATTTTACTAGTACCCCTGTTCAATTGTTTATTTTGAGTTGTTTACATATAGGATGTGTTTAAATTTTTGCACCAAGCATGTTGACATTTTTGTGTTAACCTTACTTCAAAAAGAACTGCTGCAGGATGCAAGAATTATCTGCAGTTAACAATCCAACACTGATAGGTCAAACCGTTTAATTTAGTTTGTCAATGATCTACGCAGTCAATTGTCAAGTTCTAGGTTGTAAGACATCAAACATATGACTGAACTATGTTCTATTAGAATATAGATGCACTAGGCCTATTGTTTCTGGAATGATGTAGTGTGTGTAATTACATCTTATGTTTCTGTTACTTATTCTTCATGCTTATCATGGACACAGATTTTTCCCCCCCACTCTTTATCTGAATTTTCAACAATCTGCTAATGGTTTGTAAAGAGTACTACAGTTACCATATTAAGTGATTGTTTCATTGAATCATACAAGTTACTTGCTCTATTTTATGCTAATGCACTTTGTTAAACCAATAAATGGAATTTAATTGAGGGTGCCAAAAATCTGTGTAAGATTTGGCATATGGCATGTACCCGGGTCTTTCATTTCCTTTTCACCAAGTTCTCAGCTTTGCAATGTAACATTTTAGATACTGTAATCAAACAAATGACATCTTCTTCTGGAAATCCTAGCTATTCTTAGAATGGTATTTGGATTTAGGAATATAGCATGCATTTAGATTGAAGTATTGATGACAATCTTAAAGTTTGATGTACTTCATGCACTTTGCATCAAATTGTGTTTGTTCATTTGGTTCATTGAATTGATTTAAGTGCCAAAATTTCAGTGTTCTGTTTATATTGATGCCAAAGATCATAGAGATTATTTTGTTGTGTATTACCAAAAGGCTTTATAGTATATTGGTATGTGAGCTGAACCCGTCATTTGTTGTGTATGCAGTTCTCACCTACATCTGAGCACATATTACTTGCCTATGGCCGACGTCATGGTTCTCTTCTTAAAAGCATTGTCATTGATGGGGAAACAACTGTGCCTATTTACACAGTTCTGGAGGTAAAAGCATTTTCATTGCATGTCCTTACTTTTAAAGTCATTTGTCCTTTTAAAATGCCACTTTACAGTGTTGGACTTGTCCTCTGTTAGACTCGCGTCTTATATTTTGTTGTTATTCAGGTTTACAGGGTTTCAGATATGGAGCTTGTGGGAGTGCTTCCAAGTGCTGAGGATGAGGTCAATGTCGCTTGCTTTCATCCATTTGCTGGAGGAGGTCTTGTTTATGGAACGAAGGTGTGCTTTCATTAGTTCTGGGAAAATCTTGGTTATTTTCGGTATTGATGTTACTAAACTGCTGTTTTGCTGTTGAATGCAGGAAGGGAAGCTTAGGGTTCTACAATGTGATGGTGGTCGTCGTGTGAATTGCGCCAAATCAAATTGTTTTCCCGAGGAAAACGTGGCTCTTGTATGACAGTGAGCCAGGTTGTGGCATATTCTTCCCTTTTTTTTTTTTTGGGAAAACAGTTCTCAGCTTTGCTCTTTACATGTTTCTGCATAATCCTTTTCTTTTCCCCCTTTTTTCTTTTTTTCCTTTAACCCCCCTTGCATAGATGACAAAACACTTTTTGTAAATACTAGTCATAGCTTAACAGACTTTAACTTTTCAAATGCTAACAAAGATGGTGGCTAATCTTTCTACTTGGCATGGGTTGAATTTGGTGACATGTAATTGAAACACCCTACTTTTTCCGGGCTTGTCCGGGAAAAATATTTGTCAAATTAAATGAGCAAAACAAAATATGGTACTTATGATTTTATTTGTTGATCAAGCCACACGGATTTGTACAAGGAGTTTCTTTCAAGTTCAGTCGATTAATCTGGCATGTTCAAAATGCATGTGATTCTTAAAATTACACATAAGAATCACATGCTCTATTAAAAATTCATTTGAAAATAGAAAGTAAAACCAATGAAATTTTCCAAAGAAAGATATTCACTACGCTAACAAATGGGTTGGTGTAATCCTGTATATCAGTCTACATGCAGCAATGTTTCTCTCTTTTGCTTTTATGGTTCCTTGGATGTTGTTGACCGTTAATCCAAACAACCTAATCAGAGAATGATTATACATTTAAATCTGACCTTTGATTTGCAAATGGGAAGTATCTTGGTAGGACTATTTTGGCTGGCTTTCTTCATGTTATAGTTTTAAGTTTCAATGAACTTCAATAATGGCTTCATAATATATATATATATGACTTAAAAAGTTCATCCCATGATTGTTTAGATCTCGTTCGACCGTTTTTGTAACAAAATCTAATAAATCAACAAGTGTCTCCTAACACGTATGCTTAACAGCCGTGAACTACTTCCTCTATTTTTCACCCAACGTCTAAAATTTTGTGACACCCAAAATACGCAGCGTCCAAAGTCTCTCACACCCACCTTTCTTCTCCCTTCTCTCTTTCTCACATCTTTTCTGAAAAATTTATATCAGTGAAAGACAGAGTGTTTTCTTTAACAACTGGGAGTCTGGGTGATAAGTTTTCTTTATCACAAAGGCAATTTGCTTGACTTATGCGTTAAACAGATTATTTGGTGAAAAAAAAAAAAAAAAAAAAAGAAAAGAAGAAGAAGAAGAAGAAGAGCTTGCAGTTGCAGGACATAGCTTCATAAAAAGAGTTTGGTGAGATTGCAGGACATGGCTTCTCCAGCACCATCTGGATTCCACATTTCCACGGCGTAATTTCATAGCTTCCTCACATGATCAAAACCCACCAGAAATCATCACCCAATTGAAAAAAAAAAAAGTGTTTCGCCGATAGAAATTTTACTGACCACGTGAGAAAGAGAGAAGAAAGAGGAAAGGGAGAAGAAATGTCTGGAGGTGAGAGACTGTCGGACTCTTTAACTGTTTGGCGGTCACAAAATTTCAGACGGGAGTAGGAGAAAGAGTTAACGGCGGTTAAATATAATAAAGCAAACACGTTGACGGCGGTTAAGTTTCTGTCCATCAGACACACTCACCCTAAACCCACGCAGTCTTCTCCTTCGCGCTCAAAACGCACGCACAGCTCCTCTCTCTCTCTCTCTCTCTGTCGAGCTTCTGATCTTCTCTCCTTCACGCTCAACACGCAGTTCTCTCTCTCTGGGTTGGCATCTCAGGTACTCTCATCTCTCTCTCTCTCTCTCTCTCTTTGTTGAATCGTATGGAGCGTTTCATTCTCTAGAGAAAGAAAATTTTCAGATATGCGAATCGTATGTAGTGTTTTTGGCGTGGTTTTGTTATTATTTGGTTTGATTTCCCGAACCTCTTTCTCTGCTTTTTTTGCTGATAAGGAGGTGGGTAACCAGCCCCATTCTCTGGTAGTTCCTGAATTGGTACCAGGCTGTGCAGTATAATCCTTCTCTGTATCTCTCTCTCTCTCTCTCTGTGATTAAACTCGGGGTCTACTAGCCTGGTCAGAAATAGCCGGTACTTGTTTGTGAAAATGTCTGACCAAACCTTTTTCACTTGTCTGATAAATCCAACACTGTTACCTTAAAGCAGATCTTATTTAGGTAAGGAAATGTAGGGTTTAGCTTACTGGGAAATAGGGGAAATAGAATACATGTTGATACAAGAAATAAAAATCTAGGGTTTACTAACACTTTTCCGTCGTAGTCGTGATGCTTGACTAAAATTAATGTTGGGTTCATTGCTAAAATTATAGAATCAAATGACCCATGCTTCCCCTCATCAAACTCATTTCTCTGTAATGAACAATCTATCCTTTTGAATAATTTATTCTGTGTCAAATTTCCAAGAAACAAGAAAATCTCTTTTGCACGAGCAAGGCGAAGATGTACTAGACAAGTTGAGGAAGAAGAATTTAACTAACTGAAGCAGAGAAGCGAGAAAAGTATGTTCTTTTTTAAAAAAAAAAAAGAAAAAAAAAATACCGTTTGGTCTAAAGTTTATTTAATCTATAATTGGATTTCGAGAAAAAGCTTCTTCTTGTTGGATCTAATTGCTTTGGCATTATGTATTGATTTGTTTGCTTTCATAGGAAATGTTAAGGAAAAAATTGAACTGAAATATGAATCTTTTTGTTCTGTTAGTTTCTTTGGGTATTGAACTGTTGGGCTTAGGTTCATTGATTTGTTGTATTGCTTGATTTGTTTCCCTGCATTTAGGGTGAAAGAAAATGGCACTGGGGTTGATCTTAGGCTTAGGAAGGGCATTTAGAAGAAAGAGGACATCATCCCTTGACATTCTCTCTTCAAAGCGGGCACCACGAGATTACTACAAAGGGAAGAACTGCAAACCCACTGGATTCCATACCCGCAAAGGTTTGCCCATTTTCCCCTGCATATATTGTCATTTTATTAGGTGATTTATCTATCCATTGAACATTTTCTCATTTTATTAGGTTTGCTCATTTTCTGCTTGTTTCAACATTGAGCTTCTTATCTTTCTCTCATTGTCTCTTCCTCATTTTGTGTGTGATTTTCAAGGTGGTGCTCCCACACCTTAAAATTTATTCATTCACCTCTTTCAAGAGACATACCACAAAGTGGGCCGAATTGAGCTGAACTAAGCAATGGATGGCCCCCCTCCCCCCAAATAGAGGAAAAAAAGAACAGGGCGGAGGGTGAGTTCATGGTTCAATTCCATAATGTATGTGTGTACTTATCAATCAAGAGAGACAGAGACGGAGAAATCAGGGGAAAAAAAAAAAATCTTTTAGTGATTTTTTTACTTTCAAGAAAAGTTAAAAGAGAAATCAGAACAACTCTTCACTAAATTCCAGCTGGCTCCCTCCTCTTACTCCCCCTCTTGCCTTCCCAAATTTTCTTTTTCTTGTCAATAAAGAAGGAAATAACCAAGTTGTTTCTGTGGCCTCTGAACATCTCTTATCTAACTGATACCGATTCTTTTATTGGTAGCATCTTTCAAGTGGGTTTTTTCCTTTGCATGGGAGAAAAATGGGGAAGGGTTGTGGCGTGGGGGCCTTTATAAATGTGGTTAATATCATGTATGTGTGTACTTATCAATCAAGAGTTCATGGTTCAACTTATGCTGTTTCTGGTTAAGTCCCATATTTTGAGCTGCAGCATCTAACTAACTGAAGTTCATGCTTCATTTGCTTCTTTCTAATGTATTTAGAATATTGGTGCAGGTGGATATGTTGTGGTAAAGGAAAAGCTGCCAAATTATGTAGTCCCGGATTTAACTGACTTCAAGGTACTTATTTCTATGAACTTAACAAATCAATTTGTATATATTTGGATGTTGTGAACCTTGTGCAGAATGCTAATTGACATGGAAGCTTGGTGGGGCTTCATTTTATTGTTAATCAATAAATCCCAACATCTATGTTGATTTGCTTCCCTTTTTAGTGCTAGTAAATAGCAACTCATGTCATCCCCCCCTTTGAGTGCAGCTAAAGCCATATGTCTCACAGTGCCCGAGAGAACTTAAAACTACAGAAGCAGCTGATGCAGTAAAATAAGGCAGCTATGTGACTGTAGCTTTGATCCCCCTCTTTATGTTCTGGTGATAACCGTGATATTGTGATGAACAAATCTGACTAGTTTTGAGAAAATATAACGTCAGTTTGGATGTTACTTCTTAAATTAGAAGAATTATATGAACATGTTGAGTACTTTCACCCCCTGTTTCATATTTTCAACGATTGTGACTTTAGCATGAATTCAATAAAATTTGCAAAATATAGAATTATGGGATTTTAGACGAATTTTAATCGTAAGCTCTTTTTAAGTTTTTTTTTTTTTTGGTTATGTTTGTTCATTTTTAAATTTGGTATTTGCTTGTCTCTTAATGTGGTTGCTTAATTGAAATTTGCTTCTCTTGGAAGAGGATGAGAGGAGCCTTCTGTTTGTTAACTTTTTTAATGCCATTTGACTGCCATACATATATTTTCTGACTGAGAATTTTATTTAAAAAAAAAAAAAAAAAGCTTGACGTAGAAATTTAAATAGGCGTTTTGACTCAAGAATTTATCTTAAATTTACTAAAAAAATAATCACTGCCCTAACAAATGGGTTGGTTCAACTCAATCCTATATATCAGTCTACATGCATCAATCTTTCTCTTTTGCTTTATGGTTCTAGAATGTTGTTGACTGTTAATCCAAACAAAAATCAGAGAATGATTATACTGTGGAAGCTGACCTTTGAAAAACAAAGAAATGTCGTTTTGCAAATGGGAAGAATCTTGGTAAAAGCTATTTTGGCCGGCTTGCTGCATGTTTTAGTTTAAGTTTCAATGAATTTCAGTGATGGCTTCATAATCAGCCAAAATCAGTACTTCTTCCTAAACCCACCCAATGCAAGGTGCTGAGAAAGGTGTCTTCTTTGGATTATGACATTTTCTATGATTGATAGCTCTATATACAAGAATATTGAAGACGGCTACGATTAAACTAGACTATATTAAAGACAAAAATGTCTGCATCAGATGATGGACAACCTTGTGTGTCAAACATGGTTTGGTTAAATCATCGCTTATCTCTAAAAGCTTAAGCGGATAAGAAATGAATTGATACTTTGATACTGTCCTCACGTGTGGGACATACAACACGTGGACTATTTGAATTGAAAATTGGGATAAACTGTATGATGCTGGACAAAAACAAAAACTCGGTCTTTAATACCAAAGTTGATGCACGACAAAAACCCTTGAGAAGAAAGCTTAGAGAGAGAGAGAGATACTAAGAAGAGAGGGAGAAGCCGAGAGAAGAGAAAAGAAGCCAGGAAATGAAGAAAGAAGGTCAGGAAAAAAGGGAAAATTAGGGGAGAGATGAAGACAAATCCATGTCCATAAAACTATTCATCAAAAGCTGTCAAATACAATAGAAACTTAAGCTTAAATAGAATAAAGCCTAAACCCTAACTCTAACCCTAGTAGTACTTGGGCTAACGGCGGCTAAAAAAACTTAAAGTCCAAAATAAAATAGTATAGCCTATATGAAAAATAAATAAATAAATAAAAACAGAAGGCAACTAAAAGTCCAATAAAGCCCAAAAAGGGGCAAATGTTTGGTACGTTGCATTATTGCAAAAGAGTTAAGGTTCAAAATCAAAACTTAAGTTCTAATACCAAATTAAATTACTATCCCAACTTAAACTGATTGATAATAATAATTTAATTAATAGTTTGTTAAAGATTATACCACTGTCGTAATAATATTGCAAACCAAGTTCAAACTCGAATTGGGAAATGGTCAGCTTTGAAATAATTTGGCAAAATGTCAAATTTGCAGAATTGTTCTTGCGGTGGAGAACAGAAGATTTGGAACCTTCCTTTGTTAGATATATATGCTTTTGACCATGGCACTTAGTTTCTGCATTGGAGACTTGTTATTCAGATTCTGAAATACATATATTTTATGTTATCCGTTAACCTGCAATTTATTTTAAAAGCTTAAACTTAGAGAAAATTGTGAATTTAATATTCGAACACTCACTTTCACATGTGGGCTTAAACTCTTCTTCAATAAGTAAGGTTCAACAAGTCTTATGGCCTGTTTGGGAGCGTTTGATGGACTTAAAAGTGTTTTTAACACTCAAAAAATCTGTTTGAAAAAAAAAGTACTTGTTTGGTAAAAAAATTAAAAGTACTTTTAAATGTTAAAAAAGGCCTAAAAATGAGCAAAACATACTTTTGGCAAAAATTTAAAAATGAAGCTTTTGCCCAAAAACTCTTTTTGATTTAAAAACTTTATTTCTCAAACACAATCACAAATAGGTTTTTAGTTGAAATGACGGCTAATATAGAATTATGGTTCAAACTCAGGACCAAATACCACGTTAAATCATTAGTTATTCTAAAACTTAAGCCGGTAAAGAATTAATATGTGGGTACTGTGGCATTTGAGCTGCAGGAGATTCAGCATCGTCTATTAAGTTCTTTTGCTTGGGCTTAGAATTTCAAAATGGAATCATTTCAGCTCCATTGAACCAAAGCCGCCCACAGATTATGAACCAAGAAAACAGCATCTTCTTTACAATATGATGGACATGTATGCACACAGAAAGAAGCAAAGCAAAACCAAAGGGTGCCAAGATCGATTCCCCAATCTATAGATGTCTTTTCATGTAGTTTTATTTGATGCCCTAAATCAAATATAAAGTAGGGTTCAACGGCTGTGGCTGCACCTACTTTGTACAATAAATTTGGCTTTTGTCGCTAAAATTTTGAAAGTCATCACTAATACATTGTTACAGTTGCTCCGTTGAAAACGGTTGTTAGCTAGCGACAATTTTAGTGTTGTTGCTAATATATCATTATCAACAATGACTTTTGTCATCATGAATAATGTTAGAAGTCGTCACAGGTAGCATAAGAACCTACCGATGTGTCGTAGCTGATGACAAGTTATCACTAACGACCTACTAATAACTCCTTACTTCATTTTTTCTTTCTTTGCTTTTTCAAAACAGAAGTTAAATGAATTAGGGCTGAGCAAATTACTGACTTCCGATCGACTTTCGACCAACACCGACTGTTACCGACTAGATGGTGGACGGGAGGCAGCATGATTTTTTTTTTATTCCGAATTTTTCGGTGTGGTAAGTGGAAGAGGTTTTTTAACCGAACCGATTTTACCGACAAATTTGCCACTTTTCCACATACCGACATTACCGACTTCCAACCGACATAGACTTTACCCACCGCCATTCGGTTTGAAAGGCGAAATAAAATAAAATTTGGCGCAATAAGTCGGTGAAATAACTGACTTTACCGACATTGTCGGTTTGAAAGGCGAAAATAAAATTTTTTTACCAAAACCAACATTACCGACCGACGCTCAGCCTAAAATGAATATACTAGGGGAATATAATGGCATGTGCCTCAGACAGATTAATATAAGATTCATTAATCGGCATCAATACACTCTGGTCCTCCAAATCATCTAACTAATATCTACAGATTTTATAATCTGCTAGATGTTGACTCGAGCCAAACTCGAGCGGAGCAAGATCAAAATGGTCCGCTAGATGTCCACAAGAGTTCTTCTAAAGACAAACAAGATTGGAACGTCATCAATGAGTAGTCATCCACCTCCCAACCACATTTTACAACTTCCAACTAATCAGACAAATGAGAATGGGCATGGGACCCCAACCCCCTCACTCCTCAGCATTCACAAACACAAAGAAAAGGACTGCTGAAAAACCTCTTACCAAATCTAGCAACCCTAGCACTAGAAGAAAGGACATGGTATATTCCTTCCCATCAACATTTCTAGGGTTTCTTTTTTCTTCTCCCCAGCCAATCCAGACCCTACATTTGTTACATTGAATGGTCACATTTAGTCATATATATATATAATTGGCCAACTTCTTAGTACCATGTTGGTGACCCAACAAGTCCTAAACCTACAAGTTAAAAAACATGGGAACCCATAGTTTTGTTAGAGGCACTTGCACCTCTCCTAGTTACCATTTTGGTGACCTAATTAACTCCTAACCCTAAAAAGATTAAAAGATTGAGATCCTCCAAACCATATAAAAAATTAAAAAAAAAAATGCTCGGAGTACACTATTACAAATTGGCATTTTTGTTTATAATTGGTAAAATAATTAAAAGTATAGGATTAACCAGCCAACTAATAACTAATTAAAGAAACCTATAATAAAAGTACTTATAGTACCTATAGCAACACCCACATTAAAAACATGGGTGGGTTGCTTTGTTGCAGTAGAAAAGCAAACTGTGAGGTTTTTAGAAAAGCTTTTTACCAGAGAGACAGGGGTATTATTGTCTTTACGCATGATGGACACCTCGTGCTTCGATAAAAAAAAAAAAAAAAAAAATTATTCCCTACAGAAGAAGCATCTGATATTAAAAATAAAAAAATATCAAGCGTTGACCAGTCAAAGGAGCGAGCAATAAATACTTTACTTAAACACGTAAAGATAAATTAGTTTGAATGGGACATGCATTGACTAATTGTGTTCCCTTTCTTTGACTAAAGATATTAACTACAACACCCACACCAAAAACAAAAAAAAAAACAAAAAAAAAAAAATTTTTTTGTGAAAGAATAATTATAATTAATCAACAAGAAGGAGAAGAAGAAGATGATGATGATCATGACGATGACGACGATGATTCGAATTTGTAGTATTTGTCGACAGCAACAGAGACATCCCAAGTGCAACTCAGTCCCTTTGGGATTGTCACCAGGTCTCCGGCGCCGAACTCCACAAACTCCGGCGACCCTTTAGGGTATACCTTCACCTTTCCTTTCACTAAATAGCATGTTTCTTCCGCATCAAACTTCAGCTGGTACTTTCCCGGTGAGCAACCCCATCTATTTTTTACACCCACAAATGTAAATTATTTCTTATTATATTATTCAGAGAGAGAGAGGGAGAGAGAGAAGATTGCTTACTTGGGCCAGCACTTGATGTTGAGTTCCTTTAGGCGGGATTCAGATGGGTTTTTTTCGACGAGAATTGTTAGGTTGTGAGAGGAGCTTGCTGGGTTGGATTCTGCAGCCATTGAAAAAGGAAGAGGAGCAATGATGAAGAAGAACTTTGCTTTTTCTTGTTTTTTCTTTTCTTTTTTTCTTTTTTTTTTTTCTGCAGGAGTTGTTTCTGAGTATTCTGGAGAGAGAAAAAGAGAGAAGAAGAAGAAGGAATCTTTAGACATGGAGGAAGAAGGATAAGAAAGATTTTAATATTTATAGGCAAGGGTTTGATGGGGTGGATGGGGATCCTCTGCTCATTATTCACATCAACCTATCACATCACGCCATGTCATATTCACAATTCTTGTTTATAATTATGTTTTCTTTGAATTTAATTCCCAAATCATTTCATATCTTCTAATTTTTTTAAAAAAATCTCAAATGATTGACCGTGTGTAAATCTTATATATAAATTAGGGAAAATATATTTTATCTTTTGAATTATTCACCCATTTGTACTCTGACCTTCAATGTTTAAAAAGTGATACTTGACTTTTTCAAACTTTTAAATTGTTGCAATTTAACTGCTCTGACTTTTTTTTTTTTTTGTCCAAAATGCCTCAATCCCAAGTTAAAAAAATTAATTTTTTTTTTTAAAAAAAAAATAAAAAATTAAGGGGTGGCCGGCCACCCTAGTTAGGCCTAGGGGTGGCTTTAGCCACCCTTGACCGGACACCTCTTAATTTTTTTTACTTTTTTTTAACTTGGGATGGGGGCATTTTGGGAAAAAAAAAAAGAAAAAAAAAAGTAAAGTCAGAATGGTCGGACTGCAATAATTTGGAAGTTTAAGGGGGTCAAGGGTCACTTTTTAAACATTGAAGATTAAAGTGCAAATAGACAGATAGTTCAGAAGGGTAAAATGTATTTTTCCTTATAAATTAATTGGCATTTACTGTTACTCTGTTAGAGCACACGATATTTTTTTTTAAAAAAAAACATATAATAAGGACATATATTAATTTAATTACTCCCCTTCAATTTGAAGATGTATAAAATGTGAAATTTTTTAAATTTATCTTGTAATATTGATGTGCATATAATAAATAGACAATCATGTCAATTTATCACATGGGGTTATAAATTTGGAGCTTGATAGTTGATATGCATGAAGAAGATTAATTATTATTATTATTATTTTGTGGTATTGATAATAGTGTTCAACATAAGTAAGTGTGCACACATCATTTTGTCATGGGCCGTTGTTAATTTTGTGTTTAGAAGTATTTTCAATTCTTCTTCCATTAAAATTAATTATGAGAAGTATCTCTATATAGAGTAGTTATTTTTAGCACACTGGCGTGCTTGAACAGTAAGCACGTCGGTGTTAAAATATTATAAAATAATATTTGGACATTAAAAAAATAAAGGAAAAAATTCACTTTACTCCCTGAAGTTTCAAGAGTTTTTCAATTTGAACCCCAAAATTTTAAAATTGGCAATGTGCCTCCTTAATGTTTTAAAAATTTTCAATTTAAATATTCCGTTACTAATTTCCGTTAAATTGGATGGAAATCTATGAAATTATGTAATTACCTTCAAACTTTTTTTTAAAAAAAATTCTGTCTAATTTAACGGAAATTAGTAACGGAAGGTTTAAATTGAAAATTTTTGAAATATTAGGGTGGTACATTGCCAAATTTTAAACTTTGGGGTTCAAATTGAAAAACCCCTAAAACTTCAGGAGGTAAAGTGAATTTTCTCCAAAAATAAAATAAAATAATATTTTTATTTTATTTTTTACCAATTTGATTAACAACTGGAATAAGACTTGATCAATTAGTAGATTTTTTTAATTTTTAATTTTATTTTTTCTAATTTAACTTGATGAGTGAGCAGAGTTGTCAAATGATCAGCAAATTAAATGTGCTCATAGAAGAAAATTGACTTGCAAAATCTAGATATACTTTCTTTTTCTTTTTTCTTTTTTTTTTTGTGCTGTGTTGTGTTGACCAAAATTAGATCAAACTCAATTTTTTATTTTTAGGAAAACTTTATTTTGGCCCCCTAATTTTTACTCAATTTTACAAATTCTCCTTGAACTTCTAAATCTCTCATTTTGGACCATTGAACTTTCAATTACTCTCAATTAAAACCCTTCTATTAATTTTAGCAGTTAAAAATACAAAAAAAGATCAAAATGTCCTTGATTTTCTTTTTCTTTTTTTAAATAAAAAAAAAGTTTTGGAAGTTGAAATTTTATACAAAAGTCAGGAGTATAAATGTCATGTAATGTTTAAAATTTGACGGAGGAGTCCACACTGAGAGTAATTGAAAGTTCATGAGTTCAAAATGAGAAATTTGAAAGTTCATAGGAGGTTTATAAAATCAAGTGAAAGTTTAAGGGCCAAAGTAAAGTTTCCCCTAATTTTTTTCATTTTTTTTGGTAATATATTTTGCTTTCCTCAATTATTGGCACCAATCCAGTTTAATTTTTTTCTTATCTGTTTGAATTTTAGTAATTAAGAATATTTGTGGCCCCACTCCACAACATTATGAAGCAAATCAAATAATTCAAATGGTCATTTCTTACTCTTCTATAATTATTTATAAGATATAATGCTGCATGCGATAAACCCAAGATATAACCCGGCATTAGAAATTACACGTTTATCTCATTATTATTTCACGTTATTAATTACAATCTTGAATTAGTTATTATTAAAAGAAAAAAAAATCTAAAGACCAATTGAAACTTGACACGTTAGCACCAAACAACATTAGTGGAGTCCACTGTCCCCTCAAACTGCTGGGGAAATACCCAAAGGATAGGGATGATTATTTTCCTGGTCAAAGAGTTGACTAGATATCTATCTGACATGGGACACCTGGCACTGTTTTATTGGGAAGACACACACAACTCTTTGACCAAAGGAATCATGCTTGTCAAGATACCTACATATCCTTTTTCCTCTTGGCTTTATCTATGATTTATGTCCTTTTGCTTCTGTTGGGAATTTATTTCGCACGTGCACTTCCACGTGCGTAGATTGGATCGGATTTCTAGATGCTACTTCATTTTTTTTTTTTTTCCTTTGTCTTTTTTTGTTTATTTTTGTGGGTGATCTTGAATTTTGTTGCAACCAAATTTGCCAAGTTAGTGGTATCCCATCGTTTAACACATGCCATTTGGGTTTAATAATTAGTTGAAGAGCAAATAGTCTACAAGGTAATAATCAATAATTGACCAATTTCTGTTTGTTTTCTTTTGAGAATACTTAAAATTAGTCTTTAGGTTTCTGATGTAGGGGGAGCGGGTGGAACTTATCCTCTACGAGCCTCAATAATGAAGATGTGAATTTGAGGTTGAATTCTTTCCAACCAGAGGAGAATGATGCAGATCGTGTAGTCAAACAGAAGCCAACGTTCGAACGGCCAAGTGGAACGGAAGACTGGTAGAATGCCCCATTCGAAGCCCGTTTGAAATCTCGTTTGAACGACCATATGTTAAATTCCAGTTTTTATGCTTTCAGTAGTTCCCCTTCGAATGGACATATGTCCCGTTCGAACGCGTAGCTTTATTTGTTTCATTAAACTAACATTATTTAATGTTTTAATTAGGTTTAGGGTTTTAGGAGCCTATCAGTTGCTTTGATACCAACTGATGCAGTCTGGCTTGGTGGGTTGCAGCGAAGAATAATAATAAAGCAGCGGATAGGTAATTCTATATCTTGAGTCTATCAATAATCTAAGAATTCTTTTTGAAAAGTTAGAAACTCTCTAAGTTTTGAAGAAAAAAATGAATAAACTCAACTCTGAGTATTCTCATTGATAAAACTGATTCATAAACAACTATGACTTTCTGAAGGCTATAAGCATGTATTTATAGTCCCAAAACTCCTAAACCTAAACACGAAATATAAACTCCCAAAACCCTAAACCTAATTAAAGCACGAAATAAAGTCAATTTAATAAAACAGATAAAGCTACACGTTCGAACAGGACAGATGGCCGTTCGAAGGGGAACTACTGAAAGCGTAAAAACTGAAATTTAACATATGGCCGTTCGAACGAGACTTCGAACGGAGCATTCTGCCAGTCTTCCGTTCCACTTGGCCATTCGAACAGTGATTCGAATGGTGACTTCTGTTTGGCTACCCGATCTGTATTATCTTTCCCTAGTTGAAGAGAATTCGATCTCGAATTCACATCCTCATTATTGAGGATTGTAGGGGATAAGTTCCACCCGCTTCTCCCTACATCAGTTTCTCATGATTTCAATTTCGTCTTTAAGTTTTTAATTTCGACGGAATAGTTTTTTCAAAAAATACCCATTTTTTCAAATCAATTATTTCGTCAATCTATTAGTACATTTTTTGTAATGTTGAAAGACGATTGCATGAGTTATATTAAAATGTTGTTTTCACATGTAGATGAAAAGATTAATCGTAGGGTTGGTGCTTTATTGTTCGCATTCAAATGGGGTCTATGTTTGTCTGCATTAGGTTTAGGTCCATGTGTTTTTAAGTTAAAGTGTGGTTGCAATAATACAAGTAGTCTCCATGTGAAATGTTTTACTGTTTTAGGAATGATTTATAGGAGTTATAATGTGTTGTTCCTTTCACGCTTAGCTTGATTTGCACATTTGCACATGGGAAGCAAAAATTATGATCAATGATAGTGGGTGTCATTTTATGTGTATATGGGCGCGCACAATTATATATGTAATTAATAATAAGAAAAAATTATATTTTACTTCACTCTAATTATCATCGTTTTTGAAATGTTCTTCAATATTTTAATGAACAAAGTTTTTCTCCAAATTGAGTTGGTGGAATTTCTTTCAACCTAATCTATAAGAGTGACATGTGTCTTTTTTTTTTAATAACATGTGAGATGCACATAAGTTTTTAATAAAATTTATTTCAACTTTTTTCATGCTATTAAAAAAACATGTGTATCTCACATGTTCAAGGGATACATGTCACTTTTATAGATTAAGTTGAATAAAATTTCTAACCCAATTTAGAGAAAAACTTATTTTAGTATATCTATCATTAGGGCTGCAATTAGAGGTATACACTGCCTTAGACAAACAATTTTTGGCTCAAATCCGCCTCCGTTTGAGTCACTGTTCGCCCGTCCACGAGCGGGCGGTTTTGGGGCCTACCTGCCCATACACATCCACTTTGGATCGGTTTTGCTTGTCTTTTGGGCCTCATTATGAAAAAGATAAGTTTTGGGTTTCTTTATATGTTACATAAATCAGCCCATACACATAATAATATTAATCTATTGAAAAAACAAATTGCTTATGAGCCCTCTTTTGTGATACGAAAACATTACAAAAATGACAGTTTTCATTTAAATTGGATTGGAGAAATTTCTTTTAACCTAGTCTATAAAAGTGATATGTGTCTAATTTTTTAATAATATGTGAGATGCACGTGATTTTTTAATCAAATTTATTCCAACTTTGTTCCTTTTATTAAAAAAAAACATGTAGGAAAAGAAAGGAAAAAAGGATCTGGGTGTCTCCGTAACCCATTTTTGTCACTTTTTTTTTTTTTTTTTTTTTGGTTCCTCTTGCTGTTTCCAACCTACCAAACAGGGCATGATCTGAAGATTTTTCCATCATTTAGGTAGATAATTATGACTGAAAATCAAACAGAAAAATTATAGTTGGACAAATGAAACAGAGGTTATAGTTGTTTGTCACATGGTATTGATAGATGGCAAAGCAAATTTGTTTATGGATTTCATTGAATTCAGCAAGTATATCACATTCTGTAATATATTTCATTTTCTCTTTGTCATGTTGGTGCCTTGGAAATGCAGGGCCACAACTTTCTCATCCTTTAGTTGATAGACACCATCAAAGCTGCTGAAGTGCTCTGTATGTCACTAAGGGGTTGGTTTCAGCTGATAGGAGATTTCATTAAAGCTTCTTCAACATGAACAGTCCAGAAATAGTGGATTTTTAGGAAGGAATATGATTATACGGTACACCAACGATGAAAACAACTCCAATGTGTGGATTGGGAACCGACACACACCTATACAAAAGTAGTAAGGGAAATCTCACAATGGTCGCAGACGGCCTGTTGAAGATTCTGCATGATGGAGGGAACCCCAATTCCATTGAATGCTAATGAAGCAACACCAAACTCCATTGCTACTGTAGAAAATTCAGGAAACCTCAAAGTGACAGAGCTGGATTCTGAAGAATCAACCAAGATGGTCTTTAATGCAAAGCTTTGATTGAGTTACTCTGTTTTGCGGTAACTGATGACACTTGAGAGAGAAGTCCTCTCGAACATGAAGAGATTCTCGGACAGTCTTGTCGTTTGTCCAGATCATGCTACACAGCACGTGTTGATAATTCTGAAAAATAGACAACCAAAGTGCTGCTTGCACAAAAACAGAGACATATATGTGAGATTAGATTAGAGATTAAAAAAAAAAAAAAAGTATAAATTGAGATTACATTAACAATATTCTATAAAGGATTAGATAATCAAAGCTTTGCCTTAAAGACCATCTTGGTAGATCAAGATTCTTCAGAATCCAGCTCTGTCACTTTAAAGCTTCCAGAATTTTCTATAGTGGCCATGAAGTTTGGAGCTGCAGCTACAGTAGCATTCAATGGAATTGGACTCCTTTCATCATGCAGAATCTTCAACAAGCCGTCTGCCTCCATTGTGAGATTTCCCTTACTACCTTTGTGTGTGTGGGTTCCTAATCCACACATTGGAGTTGTATTCATCGTTGGTTTTCCATATTCCTTCCTAAAAATCCACCATTTCCGGACTGGTTGTGTTAAAGAAACTTAATTGAAATCTCTCATCAGCTGAAACTAACCCCATGGTGATAGTAAGGGAGCACGAAGACCCAGTTCATCCGTCTCGCCCTACACCCAATACGGAAATGTAAGTGAGAAGAAAATAAATAAATAAATCAACAACTTGCAGTGAATTTTTTTTTTTTTTTTTTTTTCTCAGGAAACAAACAGAGGAGGCAAGAGAAAGCTGTGTACTCTTTAGAAGAGGTTGCAGGAGAAGGCGAAGACGACGGTGAAGATGATCTGAACCAACACGCGCTTTTCTTGATCGCGGCGGCATTTGTTAGCGTCCGCCGCCGCGATCAAGAGAGAGCAGAGCCCGCCTTATTGGGTTTAAGGTTTTTTTTCAGATGAGCTGCCGATCCAAGGTTGTCTTTGCTATTTATAGAGCTGCTGCTGCTCTGCTTCTATTTCTCAATCATCTTTAATTTCTTAGATGCCCTTTCACTTTTACATAATTTTTAAATGAATCAAATGTAATTCCTTTTGCGTTTTCCACCCCTATTTTTTAAAAAATTTTAACTAGGGACTAGGGATTTGTAGAAGAGCAGAAGATGACACCAAGTTTCTTCTTCACCCTTGCCTAACATGCATCTTTGGTACATGGCAGAAAGTTTTGGCCCCTTAAATGGCTGTGATTGGAAAAGGGCCGGACTGGACCGGACTCAAAAATAAAAAAATTTCTTCTTAAAATCAGCTCCAACATTCTTGCATTTTACATCACATCAATCATTTTTTATTACTATTTAAATAAAAAAATCACTACAAACAAATTTTTTCACTTTTTTTATACAAAACATTCTTATTTTTTTCTCTCATATCAATCAAACATGCTATACTACCATTCAACTCCCTTTTTTCATTCTATTGCCAAACACAGCCGTGGAGACCCAACATCCAAAAATGATACTTTGAGAGAGGTTAGGTGCAACAATTCATTTTATTTTAGGAAAGGTTGATATGTGACTTTCTATGCATGAAAAAAAAATGAAGATGGCAAAAGTAATATTAAGCAAACGCAAAATATGTGCTATCACAAAAGTAATATTAAGGTAATAGACTAATTTTGTTCATCATCCTATTATTTCTTTTCTATTTTCTAAGTTGATGTGCCGTGAAAAACACGTCTCATTAATTTTAAGGGATAAGAAAGAGATAATGGGATGACAAATAGTCACGAATTACGTGATATCACAGTTTGACTTTAAGTCATTTGCCTACCCTAATCTTATCACCAACGCTCTCCCCATCATGTTACTTCCTTTAAACACGTAAAAACAGGGAGAGCTTTCGTAATAGTTTGGTTTTTTTGATCAAATTATTAATCAATATTTTCCTTAAATGTTCATAGATTAAAGCATCATCTTCATTGTAGTTTGTAGGTAAGCCTAAACTGGGACGGGGAAAGTGGCCAAACAACTTTTATTCCCAAAGTTCATGTGTAGTGAAAAACACGTCACATTAAATTCAAGGGATAAGAAAGAAATAATAGGGATGACGAATAGTTACAAATTACATGTTATTACAACTTGACTTTAAGTCTTTTGCCTACCCTAGTATTATCACCAACGCTCTCTCCATCATGCTACTTCCTTTCAACACATAAAAATTGGGAGAGCTTTTACTATAGTTTGGCTTTTTTGAGCAAATTATTAATCAATCTTTTCCTTAAATGTTCATAGATTGAAGCATCATCTTCATTGTAGTTTGTAGGTAAGCCTAGAATGGGGCGAGGAAAGTGACCAAACAACTTCTATTCTCGAAGTTGATGTGCAGTGAAAAACGCGTCACATTAATTTCAAGGGATAAGAAAGAGATAATGGGGGTGACGAATAGTCAAAAATTACGTGTTATCACAGCTTGATTTTAAGTCCTTTGCCTACCCTAGTCTTATCACCAACGCTCTCCCCATATGCTACTTCCTTTCAACACGTAAAAACAAGGAGAGCTTTTATTATAGTTTGGTTTTTCTGATCAAATTATTAATCAATCTTTTCCTTAAATGTTCATAAATTGAAGCATCATCTTCATTGTAGTTTGTAGGCAAGCCTAAAATGGGAGGAGGAAAGTTACCAAACAACAACCACATGGCAATCAGTTGTTGGATCCCTTCCCCCACCTTCCTCCCCCTCTTTTATTTCCGAGATTACATGTAGACATAATTTACCGCAACTAATAATGACGTCCCACCCACTCCCTTAATTTCGATCCTCACTCGTGGAGTTTCGTGGGATTTTCTTATTTTCTCGATGGTTATGTTTATTATATTGGGTCGCATCTTTCTCAAATTACAGTAAAATGCTAATTATATCTATCTAGTTTGAATGTATCGGTTGAGTTGCTTGTATTTGTATTTGTATATATATATATTTTTTTTAAAGTTGTAGTTAGAGGAACAATTCATGTTGGTGCGTTGAATTTGGGTTGTGTCAATACATAAATATAAAACTATATATGTCAAGTTAATCTGACCTATTTAATTAAACGAGTCATACTTTTTAATTATAACCTTCAAATTTTGTATTGGGTTCGTGTTAAATTCGTTGGTTATGTCAAAAATTATCAATTATTATGTTGCATGTTAGGTTCGACTGTTCGAGTTATGTTAATGTATGAATATAAGACTATATATATATAGGTCAACCTTATTCTGACTCATTTGATTAAAATGATCATATTTTTTAACACTAGCCATTTAATTTCATATTGGGTTCGTGTCGGATTCGCAGATCACATAACAAATTGTCAATTTTAGTTTTAGTTTTTTCTTATATACTTCAAAAAAATAATAATAATAAATAAAATAAAATAAAAAAACATTTCCCACCTACTCACCAAACCAGATGTATGAATTGGGAGCCAATTTCAAATGTCAAATTTTTTTTTTTCTTCTGAAAATATGTTAGGAGTCAATAAGTTCTTCATATTTGGCCTATATTCTCTTATAATTAACTATTAGATTTATAGAGTCCACCATTAACTTACGTAAGATCTACATAAGTCTATAAATCTAATTGTTAATTGTAAGAGAATATGAGTCAAATATGAGAAATTTATTGACCTCTAACATTTCTCTTTTTCTTCTGTCATTTTATTGCCATATGAGCTGAAACCCACGGTAGACACATGGCATAGAACATGCATACACCCCCTTCCACCACATCACGCCACGTCATTTACACTCTACAATCGGACGACAACTCACACCCTTCTTAAACTCTTTTCATCCAACTCTGTTAAAGACTTTTGTCATAATTGTCTTTACTCGATCAAAATAAAAAATTGAAGCTTTAACAAAAATAGACAGAAAAAAAATTCCAAAAAAACAAAAAATTATGCCACGTGACGTCTACAATTGACACATATTACATGTCAAATGAGAGTCACGTGGCACTAATTGATAGATTTGACTTGACATACGATTAATTAATTGGACAATATGTTGACAGATAGATCAATTTGAAATTAGAGAAAAACCTAAGGACTTAATTGTTAACATTAAAAATTTAAGGACTAAATTGAAATTGCATGAAAACATAGGGATTAAATTTAATTTCCCCCCCAAAAAAAATCCCAAAATTGCAACCCACTAGGTCCAAAAGGCCTCAATAGGATCTTTGGACCAAAATGCAAAACTTAGGAATGCTCACTTTCCAAAAAAAAAAAAAAAAAAAAAATTATAAAATTTGCTCTCAAAATGACGTGTCACAATCCTATGAGACGGAGATACATAAATTACATGGGATTAAGTTACATAATTTAGTGAGCAATTTTTGAATTTTTTTTTTGGAAAATGTAACATTTCTCAAACCGAAAAGCATATACGCAATCACACTGGGCTAAAAGGGCATTGGGCTTTTGGGCATCTCTAAGCATCTGCTTAGCCCAATAGACAGCTTAGCCCAATAGACAGAAAAAAGGTTCATTACTAATAATTTATACACTAAATATGACAAAAAAAGAAAAAGAAAAAGAAAAAGAAGAAGCTAGTTATGTTGTTTAATATGACCCTGGCCGGTGATGAATTTTTTTAGTTAAGGATGTTCAAACTCCAATTGAATATGAAGATTCATTTTATGAGGTTATATGGAATTATTTCATGCTCGAAAACATAAGATTTTTTAGGTAAATTTTCACAAATTTAGTATATAACAATAATGATAATAATATTTATATTTTTTCATGTCAAAAAATAGATGAAAATATATTTATATTTATAATATAATTTTTTTTTTTTTTTTTTTTTTTTTTTTTTCATTTTGACCTGAAAACAATACTAAATAACTTGAGAATTTTGTTAACATCTCTCCATTTACATAATAATAATAATAATAATGCATGGAGAAATAAAATAAAATAATCTAAAATATTTCCAAAATTTACTATAAAAAAAAAAACTATTTCCAAATCACTCTTTACATTAAAATTTTTATTTGTTAAAAAGACAGCCCCAAATTTAAATTTACAAAAAAAATAAAAATAAATAAAAGAGTAGTGCATCTATATAATATCCTTATTGTGACAGGAAAGGAAACGCGCAACGGCTAACGAGTCCCGTTCATTCCTAACGAGTCGGTGATTTAGGTCGGTGATTGAAGTCGGTGATAGAGTACTATAAAAGAGTCCCCATTCATTCCTAACGAGTAACAGCTAGGTTGTTAATTCTTGCGTCTCATCTCTCTGTTTTCTCTCTCAATTTCAAATTTCTCAATCAGTTTCCGATCATCGATTTCTTCGACGAAGGGAAGCTAAAAGAAGGTGAGATTTCTTAATCACACAAAAAAACTGAACCTAGGGTATTTTATTTTATTTTCCTGTTTTCTCGGGTTTTCTCGGCAGCTAAACAGGGTTTAAGATAATTGTTCTTGGGTTACGGCGTCTTTTGGTATTTTCATTAAACCCGTTTCCGAGAGAATGCAAGAAAAGAAAGAATAATAGTCAAGATTTTAAATCTTTTTATCCCCATTGTTTCTTGTTTCTGTTTCATTGTTTTTGTTTATAAAAAAAAGGTTAAATATATATACGCCTAGTGTGTTCAAGACTCAAAATCTTGGGTTTTCTTTTTGTTTATGTTTTGGCTGCCGGAGAACTGAAACTAAAATTGAATTATGAAATTTGTTGCAGAGAACTACAATTAAGCCTGTGCAATCTACTGTCTCTTCCATGATGAACATCCCGGTTTCACAAGTCCGGTTAGTTATCAAATAGATTATAACCTTTTCTTTTTTCTTTTCTTTTCTTGTTTTTGACATAGTTTCTGATGGGATTTGTGTGTAGGGATAAGCCTGAGAAAGTGTTGAAGGCCAAAAAGAAAGTAACATTCGACCCCAATGTAAAAATCTATGAATATGTTTCCTGCAATGAAGTTTCAGATTTTTATATGGAGAATGAAGGTAATTACCAGAATTGCAAGGAAACTCATGATGAGCTAGACTATGAGGATGGTTATCTTGATAATATTGATGATCTCAGTGACAGAGATGACAATGGGGGACTAATGGATAATGACTTGTATGATGATGATGAAGGAATTGTGGAATTGAGGAGAACGATTTCTGCTCCTCCTGTGTTCACTGAGGAGTTTGATAGTCCCATGCCAAGAGGTAGGCATGGTTATGTTCATGCCGTGCTGAACCCAGTAGAAAATCTAAGTCAGTGGAGAACTGTTAAAGCTAAAGGGGCACCTTCAGTGAGAACCGGGAAAGAGAACTTTGTTTCAAATCAAGAACCCCAGGTTCCCTTCAGTTCAGAGCCAAGTGTCAAGGAATTTTCATTCAGTTTGAAGTCGAAAGGTGATCAAGCCAAGATGTCAAACCAGAAAATACCATGGAGTTCTTCAAGTCGATGCCTTGATGAGATGTCCACAATAAGCACTGCTGGGACCTACTGGAAGCACAGTGGGCCTTCCTTTGTAGGAAGAGATAAAGCATATGGTTCTATGATTGTGCAAGATAAAAGAATGAATCAGTTGGAAGAGGTGAAGCCAATTAGGTCTAACCCATATGCTCGAGATAGGAGTGCTTCACATAATCCTCTGTTGATGCCAGTTGAAAATCTTGCTCAGTGGAAAGCTCTTAAAGCTAAAGGTGCATTGGAATTTTGAGTGATGTTTTGTAGCAACTATATAATAGTTAGATCAATTTAGTTTTGTATGACAGTTGCTAGCTGTTGTAATTTCTTAACTTTTTTTATAAAATTCAATTTTCATTCTTGGTGATTGCATATTGATATTCCTTTCTACATTCAATTAAACCAACCAATTAAACACCGTGGCAATGAAAATTACTATTAAATCCAAAATTCAATAATAATTCATTCATCTTCTTGGTCGCTTGACCCTCCCTCCACAGTTAACCTCCAAATGTCTATTAATCTAGAGCCTCACCTACTCTGAAATGAACAGCGCAAGTGAATACATTTTGAGCTTAAAATAAAGAATATATATAGCTTTTTAACTTAAAATATATAAAAACTCTTCCGCCACCGCCGCCTTTGGCTTATGTTGAAAAATAAAGATCACGTCAAACCCAATTTTCACCTACCGTCAAAAATTAAGCCATAACCGTCGACAGTTAGAAAGCCAAAAATTCTGAACACCCCTAATTGAGATAAATTTAGATAAACCATTCACACATCTCGATAACAACACACACAAACCTAAAAGCAAAATTATTTAATAGGTTTTACTAATCAATATTTGTTTATGTATTTATTTTTATTTTTTATTTTTGGTATGATACTTCCTAACAACACGCATCAAGAAACGGGGCATCACATTTTAGCATGAGATGATGACACCTTGATTCAAAATCCAAATTAATTATTTGGTTTGTCCCCATTCATAAACTCAAGTTGTGCTCAAATTAGCCCAATAAAACAATAGCTAATCCTATATTAAGAAAATGTTCTTCTTACAAAATATTAAATAAACATATTTTATGAATTCCGAACCTTGAATTTATCATATTAATGTTTTATTTTTTATTTTTCTTTCTTCACGACCCCACTAAAAATTAAGATATTGGATTCCATATCTTAAAAAATCCATATAATTAAATGAATTGAAATGACAACAAATTATTATTATTATTATTATTTTGTATGTCATGTCTATAATTTGTTTTTATATGTACTTCATGTTTGTAATGTTTTTATTTTAAATTCAAAATACTCACATCAATTACTAAAATATAAATTACTACCCAAAATTTCACATAATATTCATTTTCATTAACTTCCACTTGAATTTATAAGAAAATTAAGAGCTTAATTAAAATCAACTTTGCCCAACATAAGATTAGAGTCGCAAGTATTCATGGGATCCAAACCCGAACCCGGCGCTTTCACCCTTAGCGAATCCCCGGGTTCGGGTCAGTTCTATTTGGTCACACCGACTCACACCACAGAGCTGTGTATATATACTAGATAGCTGTGGTTGATCCACAAACTCAATAATTTGCCTAATCTCTACTCACACCGTCTCTCTCTCTCTCTCTGCATTTGTGGTGCTCAGTCTCTGTCATGGCTACTCAAGGTCAAGTCATTACCTGCAAAGGTACTCTCAATCTCTCTATGCATATACATGTATATGTGATGTGATTGTGTTTGTGTGTGTGAGTATATGTGAAAACTCTGTAATGGGTGTGGTTCTGATTGTGATCTGTAATTGGGTGCAATGAAAATGCAAAAGCGGCGGTGGCCTGGGAACCCAATAAGCCACTGGTGATCGAGGACGTGCAGGTGGCTCCGCCGCAGGCCGGTGAGGTTCGAGTCAAGATCCTCTTCACTGCTCTCTGCCACACTGATGCCTACACTTGGAGTGGCAAGGTAGACCCTTTTTTTTTTTTTTTTTTCTCACATGATCAGTATTTTCGACAATTCTTTTTTTCTTCAAATTGGTGAATTATAGTCGGTGAGATACAAATTTCATATACTCTGTACAACGGTTTCTCCGATGTTTGTTTGTTTGGTTGAAGATGCTCTTCTTTTTTTATCGTAGCACAGTTTGTTTGGTGGTTTATTGTAAGTTTTGGGCAATTTGTGAAGATGGTGTTGTTATTTCTTTTAAAGTTACACTTGTGTTTCTTTTTTTTTTTTTGTTTTTTTGTTTTAACTTTTAGATCATGGGTTTGATTTGCAAAATTTACTTGCTTGCTTTTAAAAATAAATGGGTGGTCATTCCATGAAATTTGAGTTACCTCATTTGTATTTTGATATAAAATTTGGTTCAAAAACTGTAATTGGGAATAGGACATTGACAAAAATGGCAGGCTTTGACATAAACAATTGTGAGAACTCTTAGGAGTTCATGGTATAATAGAACTGAACCGATGCTATCAGTTCTGTTAATTTTTTCAAAAGTCAAGGTTTTAGATGAAGCTTTTATTCTTTCATGTGCTACAAGGCCATCTAATTCTTATGTTGCAATGAAAGGTCTGCATATGTCAAATTTAGGGCATATTGTGGAGAAGGCATAGTAGTATTCTGCTTTTGCCTCGTGGGTTTGATTGAAAATTACTTGGTTATGTTGTCTACTATCTATTTCCCACTCTCTCTCTCTCTCACGCACATACATGCACACATGTGCACACATAGATTTAGACATGCACCTACACAGACACGTGGGAGACGTGGGATTTTTTTTGTGGGGTGAGGGTGGGGGTGGGAGTTGTGTAGGATACAGTGAATGCTATATATCACTAAACTTTTGTCTGCGTTTTCTATGCTTCCAGCAGGGATATCAATAATGTGTTGTGTGTTTTTTAAATTGATGTCTTTAGTTTCCTTTTATTATCTACTCTAATATGGAGTCATGTTATCTGTCTTATAGGACCCTGAAGGTCTCTTCCCATGCATTCTTGGCCATGAGGCCGCTGGGTATGTTAAGTGAACTCTGCCATTGAAGATATTAGCTATCTGTGGTGTTCATTATGCTGAAAAAGGGTTAATTTATTTCGATACAGGATTGTGGAGAGTGTTGGTGAAGGTGTAACTGAAGTTCAGCCTGGGGACCATGTTATTCCCTGTTACCAGGCAGAATGTCGAGAATGCAAGTTTTGCAAATCTGGGAAGACAAACCTCTGTGGAAAAGTTCGTTCTGCAACTGGAGTTGGCATCATGATGAGTGATCGCAAGAGCCGTTTCTCTGTAAATGGAAAGCCTATCTATCATTTCATGGGAACCTCAACATTTAGCCAGTATACCGTTGTTCATGATGTCAGTGTTGCAAAGATTGATCCAAAAGCTCCTTTGGAGAAAGTATGCCTTCTGGGGTGTGGTGTTCCTACTGGTAAGAATTTATCATACTTCCCTTGGAATATCTTAAAGTTACTTTATTATGATTGGCCTGTTTTATCAGCCCATAACTCTTAGATGTTCTCTATTGATATTTTAACTGCGTATGGATATTTAAGTTGGAGATTTGATGCCTATATATACCTTCTGTGCTATAAAATTATTGTCCTTTCTTATCAAAAAAAAAAAAAATTATTGTCCTTTCTTGGCTTTGGTGATTGATTGTCAAACTTCATGCAGAGGAATATTCATCAAACTGCTCTGTACAATATAATATCGCACTACTTATCAAAAAGAAAAAAATATATATAACATCGCATGTCTTTGGAGCTTTCGTGTATCAACCCACCTTTTCCCTTTTTTATATTTCAGCGTTGATGAGGTAGCAATAAAATAAACAATGTACAGGTGTACTATGAGATACATTTTAGACTCACAGTTGGACATATAAAAAAGATGGGGGTTAGTCATGAGCAAAAATATTGAAAGGAATTTCCTGGGTTTCCTTAGTATAAATACTTATCTCAACTCACATGCCGTTCCTTTAACTTGCTGAAAGGCCATTACCTACTTTTGTCCATTTCATAAAATGTCATGTCTATCATTCTTTCTTCAGTTTGAACTACATCAAAATATTTCTTGTTATCGGTCTGGGGCAAAACTTTGCACTGCAATTGTTTTAGTAAGAGTTTTAAAACATTATTTTCTTGGAATTCTTCAAGATATTAGGGGCCATTACCCAGCAGGATCCTGCAGGGGGGAACGTGTCATTGATGTGGGCTAAGGAAGAAATTTCAATCCAAGTACCTCCCACATGAACGCATATTACCAGAAAAAATTTGAATTTAATACTTTTGATTTGTGACTATTTTAAGCATGCTGTGACATACTTTCGGAATTTGTTCTTAATTTCTCTTTAGCATTTGATAAAGTTTCTTTGGAAAATGGAAACTGTCACCTGTTCTGTTTTTCTTTCAAGCGGGTACTGACATATGTATTGTTGGAATAATGACTATACTGCTGACATTCACAATTCACACGTTGTTTGATACCAAATCATTCATGCCCTCATGGTTTCTGATTTTTATTATTTTTAACCATCCTTTCTTGATTGCAAAATAATTTGAAAAGATTCCTAGGGATGGAATATGGATAGATCAGCGGAACACTCCGCTCATGACTTGGTTCTTAAATATGCTGTGAAATATGTTTGATGTGGAGTTATAGGAATCATTTCTCCCCTATGTTTAAGTTCACGGACGTTATTAATTAAAGATTAACATGTGGGACTATTGGCCGACTTTTTTTTTTTTTTGGTCTGGCTTATGTAATTACATCTTTGATCAAAGCATATATTTATCAACTCTTTTTTGCTAGTCATAAAAAAAAATTGAATTAATTTTCAATTGCAAAAATAGTTGTGGGGTCCAAACCTACGTAAATAAGCAAATACATAGATATAAAGAGTACTACAGTAGAAACCTAAATCATCTAGCCATCTAGAGTGGTGAAAAAGTCATCATTGATGGGGTCATGGTATAGAAAATAATATTTTTATGAGGATTTTTAAAAATTTTGGGGTTGCCAAAGACCTTCCCAACCACTAGGGTAGGTCCGCCCCAGATAACGGTGATGTGTGTGTTTCTCTTTAACCTTTTTTTTAAAAAAAATAAATAAATGAAATTATATAAGCCACTAATTATGTGTAGACCTGGTTATTATAATTTTCTTTTAGGGCTTGGAGCTGTTTGGAACACAGCAAAAGTAGAACCAGGTTCAATAGTTGCTGTTTTTGGCCTTGGAACTGTTGGCCTTGCGGTAAGTCTCAACTCTCAAGTAGTACCTTTTTGTCATGTTCTTGTACTGACTGACTATTTTAATGATTCATTAAACTATTACTTGACAGGTTGCAGAGGGTGCAAAGGCAGCTGGTGCTTCACGAATCATTGGCATAGATATTGACAGCAAAAAGTATGATGTAGGTAAGTCAAACTAATTCCAAAAATTCCCCGAGTAAGAATACATGGATCATGACTTATTCAATCGATAGATATAAGGAATAAAAATCCAAAGAAAGGTTTGTCATTCAATTAGAAAAAGAATAAAAACCTTTTGATTTATAACTTCTAACCCTCTTTTTTATTTAACCCTTTGGTTAATGTTTTTTTGGAGTCCGGCACACGAGGACTGAATATTACATATGAATCATAGTTATAATAGATTTTACAAATTATTATTTGAATGTTGCCAATGACATTTTATAGATCAGCTCTGAGTAGTGAGTGAAAAAGAAAGAAAGTGTAGTCATGTACTTGAGGAAACCATTACTAGGAAAATTACAGCCCCCCCAACCCACCCTATGAACTGCAAGCCAGACCATGTGTCTCAATCAATGGTACTTCCGCGTCTAAAAAGCTGGTGTTCCCAACACACTGTTGATCAATGTGAATAAAAAGGGGCATTTGTCTGAAACTTTGGGAAGAGATTATGATTTATAGGGAAGCTAAAGAAAAGAAAATGAGCGGGAGGGTTTTTTAAATTGCTGTACACTGCTTTCAAGTTGTTCTTAATTACAAAAAGGGTTGTGAAGGTCTATTTATAGAGCTGTTCCTCCCATTGTAAGTTAGATATGTATACCTACCTCAAAGATGAATGTCATGTTTCTATGACTTATTTGCTTATATTGCATTGTGACCCGCAGCAAAGAATTTTGGAGTTTCCGAATTTGTGAATCCAAAGGACCATGATAAGCCAATTCAGCAGGTTCTTGTTGATCTCACGGACGGTGGTGTTGACTACAGTTTCGAGTGCATTGGAAATGTCTCGGTGATGAGGGCCGCTTTGGAGTGCTGCCATAAGGTGAGTGTTCTGTGTGAATTTGTGGCTTAATGGTATCTACACGTATAAAACTTACGATTAACCAAAAATTTACAGGGCTGGGGAACATCCGTTATCGTGGGCGTTGCAGCATCCGGGCAGGAGATATCCACCCGTCCTTTTCAGTTGGTGACCGGTCGCGTCTGGAAAGGCACAGCTTTTGGTGGTTTTAAGAGCCGTTCACAGGTTCCTTGGCTAGTAGAGAAGTATTTGAAGAAGGTAAACACATTTCACAAGTGTTGAATATGTGACTACTCTAGTAGAGGTTATGATTCATGAACTCATCTTTCCTGGTTCATATTTTGCAGGAAATAAAGGTTGATGAGTACATAACTCACAATTTGACTCTTGGGGAGATCAACAAGGCATTTGATCTGATGCATGAAGGGGGTTGTCTCCGGTGCGTGCTTGCAACGGAGGCATAAAGCGAGCCTCTCAGTCTTATGGCAAGTTACTTGTGAAATAGTAGACTTCTTTTTTTGAAGTAAAAATATGTGAGTGTATGCCGGTGATCAATAAAATTCCTCTTTAAGTCTTAAGCCGTGTCTCTTTTGCTGCCTTATCTACCAAGTATGTATGAATTTATGAATGCGAGTTCTTTCATTGTGGTACTGAGCATTCATGCATTGATGATATGTGATGAACAAAGTGCCTGTTTTTCTATTTCATCACAAGCTTGCCTCACTTTGTTTTTGTCCTCTTGTTCTCGTTCTTGCTATTTTATATTTCAGTAGTGCTAGAAATTACATTTTTATTGTACCCCTATCCTATCATGTTAACTTGCCAATGTAAATTAGTCATTTTTTTTAAAAAAAAAACAAAAAAACAAAAAACAAAAACAAAACAAAATTATTGGAATTGTCACTTCAGCAGGATAGAATATTGATGGGATAAACATGTAATTTCTAGTATTACTATTTATATTCTATTTTCTTAACTACTAGCATTGGAGCTCAAATGCGAGGATCAAAATCTTTATTTCAAGTAAAATAGAGAAGAGTCATTTTGTAGTCCTAAATTAATATTTCATTGCATGATGTTGTCACGGCATTTAAAATTTATAAGTGCCGTAACACTGTATACACATTAAAAGAATGTTATGCCACAAGAGTGATACTCTATTGTGTAGTCTCTAATCGTGGGAGAGGCTGGAGTTTACCATTGGTAAATGCCAATGGCTAGAGGAATGTAACTAAGAGTGATACTCTATTGTGTAGTCTCTAATCGTGGGAGAGTCTGGAGTCTTACCATTGGTAAATGCCAATGGTTAGAGGAATGTAACTCTAACCATTGTAAACGGAAAGGTAGATTTTTAACTTATTTATTTAAGGAATTTAAACATTTTAAATTTTAGTTCAATATTATACTCCTACGGGTAGTTCCTCTAAGAGTATGTTTGGCCCTTTGGTTTTACCGGCTAAATGCACGTTTTAAAACAAAATCACAAAAAGTATTCCATTTGAAGAAAATAAAAATTGACAATTTGAAAATGTAGAAAATTTTACATTTTTGTACCACAAGTGGTGCATTTTATTTAAAAGCTAGGTTAAGACACTATATTTTCAAAGCATAAATTTTACCAAATACTTGGCCGTGCTTTAAAAATTGTGTTTTCATCAACAATATTTTAAAATTGCAAATTTTTTTTTTTTAAATCACACGTAGTTGAAATTGCCAAACCAAATTAACACTAAATGCTTCCATAAGCATTCTCTATAGATTCATCAAAATAGCAATTTTGTTGAGCCAATTTGTAGAAATAGTCCAAAATGGGTCCCCATTAGCCTGAGAAATTTTTGGTGAGCGAACACTACTCAGCGATAATAGTGAGCATTTCTCACTCACCAAAAGAATAAAAAATCATTAAAATTTTAAGTTTCTCTCTCCTCCCTTTTCTACTTCCTTTTGGGTTTGAAAAAGAATATTTAACAAATGGAGAATCGTCTGTTTGGTGACAGCCATTTAGTGAAAATGCACTCGGATCTTGATGGTTATCTTGATGATGGTTAGTTAGGTTATGATCTGTTGAACTATTAAGCTGACATGCCCATTATAACTTGCGATTCTTCATACTTTTAGAGTTAGTTGGGCTTCCCTATGAATGGGTAGAGCCCATTAGCATCTGAGCCCTACATCATCGAATTAAAAAGTTATCTTGCCAATTTTTTTAATTAATGATGCCTGGTTGGCCCTAGTTAAAATGATTAAAGCTTTAGATGGGTGATTCTCCACTGAAATTTTCATTCGACAACCTAAAATGCCCTCTTGCACCAAAAAAAATAAAAAATAAAGACTACCATAATTCATGGAGGCAGTTCATATAAATTGATTTTTTTCCCCTAATTTGGGCATTCTAGGATATTGAATTTAAATTACAACCGGTCCTTTGGTGTTTTATATTTGTTTGTTGGGTGTGATTTGGTCCGCTCTGGCATCTCTATAATCTCTCATGCGATCAATAACAATCCCATAAACTACAGAAATTGATTTGTTACGTATGGGGTTAGGAGATTGGATTAGAAGTTGTGTTAGAGTAGATCTTGTTGAAGCACAGTTTTACTCAAGAGCTTTGAATGCACAAAAAGAAAAAGGGAAGGATCCAATGCCTAAATCAGAATTTGAGAGAGACGTATCAACAACAAAAGAAAGTTTAAGAGCCAAGGTTGCACTTACCCAAATATGAAGAAATGATCCATCTTTTATAGGCTTGAAGAAGTGGAAGTCCCTTAACTAATAAATTACTCTTTCCTAAGTTTATGTCCTTACCGAAATCTTAGGGATTAAGATCGTAGGATTCGGTAGTTACATGTATCATGTGATTTGAATATTTGTATGCGATCATTGGATAGCATATCTGATTTGTATTTTAAATAGATGTGATAGCTTTTGTATGGATAAGATCACTTATTTATTAAGCGCTGTATCTCCTAAGATATTCGGCTTACTCTTGCTACCGAGAACTGTGTATCTTGGTCTCGGCTTCAAAGGTCTCAGATCTCATGGGTGTCGGATCTGTAGGTCTCGGAAGTTGAGATTTCAGGCCTGGTTACCTAAGACCTTACTAGGCTTGGACCTTTTCGTACTTAGATTGGGCCCGAGGATTGCTGGACTGATCTTTATTTAACAAGGATCAACGTTATTTTAAGATTAGCTTTAGGAAAAAAAGATTAGTTTTAGAGAAATGTTTGTTTTCTATCTTTTAACCATCTTTGTATAAAAGATTATCAAATTCAGTGGCACCATTAAATATGTGAGACCACATGTAAATTCTACAGATTTAATAATAAATTTGTAAAAAATACAGGCCCTACCAGCCTACTGATTGATCCAAAAGTTCTAAAACGAAACCGATTGATCCAAAAGATTTGATTAAATCTTTTTAATGCTTAAGATGGTAATATCATTCATATTTAAAAAATAAAGATTATAAAAAAAATTAAAAAAATTAAATTAAAAAAATTTTAAAAAAAGCTTTTTAACCACCAACCTGACCCTCTCTCTTCTCACATATTTGGCAGCTGATCTGCGCCAACTCATTTCAGTGCTGCCAACAGTGCACGAACCACAAATTTACATGGTAAGTTGGTAACACAAATTCACATGGTCTGTCACAGCTCATCATACCAATTCCCAAATAAACATCCTTTTAAAAAAATAGCAATTTTAAAATATGTAATTTAAAAATGTGATCGTTAAAAATGCAGTTAAACATTTACTAAAATTACAATTTGACGTTTAAAAACGCATTTTAACCTTTAAAATCTCAATGATTTGAAAATGAAAAATGCACTCTTAAACAATACATTTTTTGTGATTTGCGAAATAGTAGCACAAACGTACTCTAATTGTCTAATACACTTCTTTAACAATACACAATAAGTTCTTTAGACATCTAGATTTCAAATGTTCATTGTGTACAGAAAACATCATTTTAATTGAAATCTAAAAGAAACCAAGCATCAAGGACATAATTTTTTACTAATGGCAGACAGAATTAATTTCCTCTGATAATTGTAAACTATACAGGCTCAGGAGGGCTCAAAATGAAGATTAAAATCAAATCAAACAGATGAGGAATCCTTCTTTGTCAACTCAACCCTGCCTTTCAGATTATCAAGCTCACCTTCATCATTATATTCATAAGCAAATCCACCATGGCTAGTTAAATCCATTCCTGCCATCTCCTCCTCTGGTGAAATTCTCAAGAGCTTCAATGTGTGCAGTATCCAGAACAATGTCCCCATTGTAATGCTCACCCATCCTACAATCACCAAAATCTGCACAATGTGGGCTGCCAAGAGCTTTCCACCACCTCCCAAGAACAGCCCATACGGGCGGTCTGGCTTCCCCGGATAAACCTGGTTGACATATGCCTTGTTTGCAAACAAGGCAGTAAAGATTATCCCCCATGAGCCACACCCTCCATGAAGCTGTGCTGCTTCCAATGGATCATCATACTTCAATTTTTCAGCAAGCTTGTTGCAGCCAACGAGAACCCAAGCGGCTACAAACCCACATATGATTGCTGCCCAAGGTTCAACAACCGAGCAGCCTGAGGTGATTGCTGCAAACCCACCTAGCAAACCATTGCAGACATCGGTGACATTCCAGTGGCCAGAAAGTAGGCGTTTCCCGAAAAGCGTGGTGAGTGCAGCGGAGCAACCGGCAAGAGTTGTTGTAACTGCTGTTCTCCCAACAGCACTCCATTGCCCATAATAAGAACCGCTCTGTCCATAAGTCTTCAAGATGTTGAGAAATGAACCAGGGTTGAATCCATACCAGCCAAACCATAGCAGGAAAGTCCCCAAAACTACTAGTGTGCCGCTATGTCCGCGCATCGCCACCGCCCGGCCGCCATGATCGAACCGGCCGATGCGCGGTCCTTCAATGAAGGCACCCCACAAACCAGCAGCGGCTCCAACCAAGTGAACAACACCTGAGCCAGCAAAATCAATCACCCCAGATCCAAACAAGAGGTTATCAGATCGAGCAGGGCTTGCCCAACCATCAGCAGACCAGAACCAATGAGAAACTATTGGATACACAAAACCAGTCAAGAAAGAAGAATATATCAAATACGCAATGAACTGCGTTCGTTCTGCAATCGAACCGCTCGTTATCCCGGCTGCCGCAATGGCAAAAGCCCATTGATAAAGAAAGTAACCGTAGTCGAAAGAGGAGGAAGGAAACTTCTCCAGGCCAAAGAAATGCTTGCCAATGAACCCATTTGACGGCCCGCCAAATGCGAAGGCAAAGCCGAAGAGATAGTAGAATATCCCACCGGTTGCAGCATCAAGGACATTGGTGAGCATGATGTTCATTGTGTTCTTGGCTCGAACAGAGCCGGCGCAGAGCATGGCAAAACCAAGCTGCATTGAAAAGACAAGATAAGCAGAGAAGAGAAGGTAGGTGTTGTCGACAGCATAGGTTGTATCAACAAACATGTCCGAGATGGCATCAAATCGGCTACAAAGGTATTCAGCAGCTGCAGTGCCATTCCCTGCAACGCCCAATAGAGGGTGGAGGTCAGCAGCAGAGCAGGTGATTGCAGCTGCCATGATCGAGAAAAAAAATGAGCCTTTTCAAGGAGAAAAGAGAAAGGGTTACATGGGATTTTATAGAGATTCAAAGAGATTCCATGGGTGGTGGGTGGATTTCTATAGAAAGAGATCATAACGCAGAGAATCATAACTGATTTCCCCTTAATAGGAAAATGTAACTAAACAGGAAATGATTGCTAGGATACAACCTTAATATGACAGGTGGCACGTCCAAATTTGTCTTTTTCTTCTTTCTTTCCATCTATATTTTGGTTCTCGTGTGTGAATTAAATTTGCTGCATATAAATCGGATTTGCAAGTTGGAAATCAAGTTGGATACAACTTCTTGTGATTGAAAATCAGCCACGTTATCATATTAAGGATATCACTTTTCAAATTATTAAATTTACCCTTTTGTAATATCAAAGTCTGGAGGTATTAAATTCGAACCTTGACTCTATAATTTATTTTATATTTTAAATTTTCAACCAAACAGATTTTTTTAAAAAAAATTAATAAATAAATAATGTGAGTAATGTGAGTTTTTTTAGTAATTTTGGTTTAATTCTAATGAAAGCATAATGAATAAGAATAACTATTTTATTCTACCTTTATTTATTCTCAGTAATAATTATTCATTTTCTTAACAGAATACCAATTCCACATACCAAACGAGGCCTTAAACTTTAAAAATAAGCTTTCATCTTGTTTTTTGAAGCATTTTCATAGGATCTCACATTATCTCTTTCATACAGGTTAAGGTCTTGTTTAGGTGTACGTTTGAGGGGCCTAAAAGTACGATTAACACTAAAAAAGTCAACTTAAAGAAAAAAATATTCGTTTAGTAAAAAAAATTGAAAGCGTTTTCAAAGGTCCAAAAAGCCAAAAAAATAACCAAAACCCACTTTTGGCAAAAGCTTAAAAATGAAGCTTTTGCTTAAAAAACGTTTTTTTTTTTATTATTTTTTTAATTTTTTTAATTTAAAAGCTTTATTTCTCAAACATGATCTAAGAGTGGGAAGGATACTTCCTTGTAACCCTTGTTTTCCTATTCAATTAGAAACGGTAAAAAGGAAGAAAAAAAAAAAGTGGTGACTTTTAATAAAAACAAAAAATCGGCATTGAGCAAAAGGGAGATATAGAGCCTATCCTCATGGGTAGCATAACTTGATTCAAAAACTTAGGGGTAAAAATGGAGTAATTCTATAAGTCCCTCAAAGAATGATGTGGCTATTAAAATCACAATTTGATCAAAATTCAATAATGATCTATCACAAGTCCAATTGTGATTTTAATAGTCACATTATTCTTGAAAGAATTCAAGAAGAACACGAGAGGAATTTATAGCATTACTCGTGAAAAGGTGGTTACGGTTAGTACTTATTGGCTAAAACCATTAACCACAACTACCTAGGCGGTTAACAGTTATTAAATAAGAAAAATTGCTGAGTAATGCTACAAGTTTCTCTTGAGTCCCTCTAAGAATGATGTGACTATTAAAATCACCATTGAGCTTGTGATTGACCATTATTAGATTTTGATCAAATGATAATTTTAATAACCGCATCATTTCATATATATATATATATATATATATATATATATATATGTGCGCGCGCGCGCAGAGTTAGCGATAGCAGAATTAGCAGTTAGTAATTAGCATGCTATTATTTCAGCTGGATATGCGGTATTTTAAAATAATAATAATAATAAATAAAAAACCAAAGAGAGAGCCTATTCTCATGGAATTTGCCGCCGGATTCAAAAACTCCGACTTAAAATCTTAAGTGGTGTTTAACAAAAACAAAAGATCGAGATCGAGATTTAACATCTATCCTCTTCGAGTTTTGCTGCCCGATTCTAAAACCACCGCTTTTAACTTATTTGCACAAAAAATAAGACCACCTCACTTGACCCAATAAAATTTATTTATTTTTCTCAAAATCTCTGGTACAAGCATTATAATATTGAAAGTACCTAAATTAATGTCACATTTCGAAGGTTAGAAAGCCTCGTCTTCATTGATGATGATGATGATGATGATGATGATGGTGGCAACAGCATATGGTGTCCAAGGTTTAACGCCATTTCCTTGAAACGGGTGGCAAACAAGCAACATTCTAGCAAATCGCCTACCTACCTTCACGATGTTTGTTACTCATTGCCTTAATTATTTACTCATGGTGGAGGAGCCCACTTCCCAGCTTTGAACTCTTTATAGAAGCTGGAGCTTTTTGAAACAACATAAAAGACTGCATATGTAGAGCATCATATCAAGTAAGAAAACGAGATTAATTAAGAAAAAGAACAGAAATTATATGTCTTGATGAGGATATGGAAACATTAGTGAAGACATACCTGGGATCCCTGGAATAATAAAGTTTGGTTCTTTTAGAACATCGTGAAGTGTTCTTTTCTCATTCACTTTCACCCATTTGGAGCCTTTGCCTGATGAGCATTAAACATTGAGTTTACATATCTAAGCATGTGTTATTTAAAAAAAAATTAAAAATTAACAAAAGGGTGATGTAAGGAACTTGAACGATCAATAGAAACATGCTTTCCACTTGCTATATGTGTAAGAGATGGGCACGAATAAAGTCTACTCCTAAAATGCATCTAGAGTAAGATATCTAGGCATCACAGCTCTTCATGAACTAGTTTCAGGCACTATCTTGTGTTTTCTCGCTTCCTTATAATAATGGTGAAGTGACAATGTGATGATGCCGGGGCCTCGAGCTTGTTGAGCTTATTAAGCATATGTCCAGAATATAAATTTCTCTTGAAATGGACAAGAGCTCACATTAACTAATGAGCATAAGCACGTCTGATTCTCAATGGACAATGGAAGTACGTGTCACAGCCAAGTGGCTGCATGATCGTGTATAGCTTCAGGATATCCTAAAAAGTAGTATGAACAAAAAGTGATAGTACCCACATACAGATGCAAGAACAAATCTATGTACACTATAGACGACCCACCGACTATTTGTGTCCCCATATGTTTCTCCAATTCTGGAGTTTCAACAGACTCCCATAAAATGTCATGTTTGAATGCATGATCATGAAACCACTGACAAGAAGGAGAAAAATGGAGGACAGAAACGTGAGTTGATATAAACAGTGGGGTAAAGGAGATTACAGAACATCCTACCTGCAGAGGTTCCATGATTAGAATCCTCAGATGCATCTTTCTCTACTCCGTCAATACTTTCTAAATGAGATGCTGCAGTTCCCTCAAGGAGATAATGAAGAAGTTTTAACTTTGATAGACGAACTCCAGAACCAGCCTACTGAATCAAGAAGTAAGCAATTAGAAATAACATATAAAAATGATGGCACTATTTAAGACACAAAGAATAATTTTCTTGGACAACTTCTAAGTAAAAGCATCCTAGACAATTACAATGGTTTGGAGAACCTAAATGATAACTTTGGATTGGTGATCTGCTGCAAATCATTATGACAATTTCCCTTAGCATGATATCATGTGGAGCACTGCAACTGGTCTAAGAAGTTTGACACCACATATCATTTTCAATAGTCAAGCAGATACATGTAGACATGAATATAGCGGTGCAAAGTCACATAGGATTCTTTCACCAAAACTCGATAGAGATATAACAGATTCTTTCACCAAAATACAAACTGTTGGACATGTACAGAATGGGATTAAACAGTAATAGAGAAAGATATAACCAGTGCCGTACAGATTTCATTAACTTCCTTAATCCTGCATTTTGGTTGCATGGAATTTTCAATAAATCCATATATTGGATCTTTTATGTTACATTTGACTTCATTTGCTGTATGGTATAGATGAAGAGAAGATGGAAGCCATCTAAATACCCATACCAAGTGCTCCTAATCAAGGCCATTTAATATAGCTTTAAATAGGGAACAGAAGCACCAAGTCTGCTAATCTGTTCACGCCAACCCAACATTCTACAAAAACTTCAAGAGATATTATGCCACAGAACACCCGATAACGTTTTTATTTTTTAAGATAATTAACACCCGATAAAGATAAAGTTGAGATTCTCGTTATTCTTATTGATCAACTACCAAGGTCAAACTAGTAAAATATATTTGACTTAACCAAGGAATCAGAAAGCCATAAATGGTGTGACAAACCCAGAAATTTAAGGGAATTTGTTCAATGTAGTTCAATGTTACAAAATAATTGGAACACTCTTAAAAAAGCAAGGCTTTTTTTTTTTTTTTTTTTTTTTTTTTTTTTAAGTTATTAAAATGTTGAAAAGGGAATAATACTCACTGAAACAAGAATGACATAAAAGCGCTTACCTCATAGTATAACTCAATAGATTCACGGGTGTAATTTTTCTCTTTGTCCCATTGCAATGGTGGACAACTTTCTGAAAACATGTGTGAAAGCTAAGGAGATCATACAAACCATATAAGTTTAGGGGCATTGCAATTTGCATGCCATATACAAAACTCATTAATATAACAGTTTTAAAGGTAAATTAAGCACCCTCTCCCCACCCCACCCCACCCCACCCCAAAAAGAAAAAAGAAAAAAAGAAGGTATATATAGCAATCTACTAAAAAGGATATAATGTCAAGATGTGCTAAAAACATGTCGGTCTCACAGAAGTCCTCAATAAAGTCGCTGGACATAACCTCTGCATACAGAAGAAGAACTGGCCAGTGAAGAATATTATTTTTATCTAATGCTGGCTTCCTTAATCCAGTAAGTTCTCGAAACATTGCCTTCCCAATCTTCAAGCCTCTATCTTCAATGGCAGAAACAAGGCCCTGTAAAGTTTCAGGAGAGAAGAACAAGGGGAACATTTACATGAGCATCAAGGTACCAAAGAAAGATTTGTTTTGAACAGTGCATGCAGTTATCAAACCTTAGCCTCAGCAACAGCCCTGGAAACCTGAGCCTCACGTTGTTCATGCTCCAACCTCCGCGAATCAATCTGCTTTGCAAGCTTCTTTAGTTCTTCATTGTTTGGGTCATGTTCAAGTCCACTTTCGCAAAATGATTTCGCTTCAGCCAACAAGTTCAATGACAGAGTTGCTTTCGCAGCTCGATAAATTGCCTAATCAAAATTCATATCGTTTCATAAAACAATATCAAACCAAAAGAAGCACGAGGAAGTGAAAAATCCTTGCCAATCCAGCACAAACGGTATCTAGCTGAGAATTCCCACAAGCATAAAATTACCACCTTGACGTTTTCGGGGAACAGCTTAATTGCCTCCTCAGCATCCATGAGAGCGCGTCTGTAATTTCCCAGCAGCAAATTCACATGGGCTCTATTCGAAAAGAGAATCGAGTGTTCAGAGTCGCTTAAAACCTTCTGATCAATTGCCCTCGTATAACAATCAATGGCATCAGAGTAGTGCTTTTTACCCATCTTCACATACTGGTTACCCTTTTCCTGCAAATCAATCAAACCCCAAAAAATATCATCCCCAGAATCTTATTCGAGCATATAATGTTTTTCTCTGACATATATATATATATATATATATATATATATATAGAGAGAGAGAGAGAGAGAGAGAGAGAGAGAGAGAGACCTTGAGTTCGAGGGCAGCAGACTGTTTGAGGGCAGCGATAGCTTCAAGGTCCGCTTTCTCGGATTCAGTGGTGGGATCCGAACCCGCTTCCATCCATAACGCCATTCCTCTTTTGCGTATGTTTGTGAGAGAGAGGGAGGGAGGGACGGACACACACAGAGACAGAGACCCTACGGTTTGAGTTTCAGTGGTAAAGAAGAAGAAGCTAGAAACAACTATGCTACATGTCGTTGTAAGAATAGGAGTAGATAGGATCTGCTACATGTCGTTCGGAACAAATGGTTGATTTGACGCCGTGTTCAAATTTTGGGGGAAAATGGGAAAACTGAAATCTACTAACCAAACTAAAAACTTTATAATTATTATATGCTGACACATGTCAACAATTTATATAATATTTTATAAAAAAGATGTAGATTAACATTTTTGTTTTCTCAAATATATTAACAAATAAATGATTTGAAACTTGAAGCGACATATATTGTATTTTAAATTAAACAAGTTAATTGCTCAATACGAAATAAGGTTTTCATAATCGAAAATTTATTTTATTTCATACAATAGGGCTGATGTCTCGTGGTGAAAATAATATCACGTCATTTAAAATATATATATATATATGGTGGGGAGATCCTGATCCACTTAAGCACACAGGCTCAAGACATTACCCCCTCCTGTCGAATTCCTAAAGTTAATAAGATAATGCCGCTGTTGGCGCTAATCATATTATTGGGTCAGAGGCTGTCAGAAACAATGAGGAGGGAGTAATGGACTCTGGAATATCTCCTGCAGGCTTTAGGTGGTAAAATAAGGGAAGCAAAATCAGCGTTTCCAGCAGAGGAAAATGAGTCTGGGTTTGGCTAATATATTATATCAGAAGGAGATGCTTCATAAGTGGCTGACCATCTTCAAGACTGGGAAATTAGCTCAAATTTATATTGCAGATGCTAGAGATCTAATACCTTCATTCTGAAACTAGGTTACAAGGAAAAATCCTACATGTGCAATACCATGGCTCACAATCAAGCTCAGTAAAAAATTGAGTTCTGCTGCAATGGAGGATACCCCAACAACAGACGGGAGTTCCTCTCTCCTATACCATGGCCGAAATTGCCTTTCTAGTGGACCAAGATAAAAATAAATAAATAAATGCAGTTTTAAGTTTAATTCTCTGATACCAAAATAAAAGGGTTCTCAATTCTCAGTTTCAAGCAATGACCTCAAAGTGCTTCATGAAACAAATCTAGGATTGCACAGAACGTTTATATTACATTACCACATGAAACATTGTAAAAACTTTTGAGTTCAAGACGCCCCCAAGATATCAAGTACTTGCCATTTCATCAGATCTCCAGTAGCCAGATCTTCAACAGTTCTTAGCATCACCATGCGTTTAGTACTCACAAAAATCTACAAGCATTCAAGACGCACCAGCATCCAATCTCATGTTTTCGCAAAAAGCTAGCTTTTTACATAAAAACATAAGATTGTCCGGATGTTAGGACCATTAAGTACACAAAAGGTAGCCGTAACCCGTTGACGTAAGCTATTTTCTAAAATTCAAGACCAAGTTCATTCACTTTCACCACATGTAGAAAACCAAATCAACCTCATACAGGCACAAAACTCTGCAGGGATCACCTTCAACAACTAGAATGGGCATCTGACACGGCAAAATTCAAGGGGAAAGAACAATGCAGATGTTACAAGTAACTTAACATATTAGGTTCATGAATATAAGACATCAAAATCTACCATCCTCTACAGCATCATCTAACCTACAGGCAATTTTGTACACTTCAGTTTAAAACTGTACACCAAAACTCTATCACCTTTAACCCCAGTGTGCAATGTGGAAATCATTCTTACTTCTTGTTGAGGAACAGAAGTTATGATTGCCAGCAATTACTTCTTTCCAAGAAGCACAAGTAGTTGTCATTGGCTAGGCATGCGCAAGACCATTCCAGGAGGTCTCAAAATCAAACAAAAGCATACCCGCATCAATAGAGGAAGCCTGAGGAGAAAATATATCAAGTTCAGTAGGCATAGAACCATCTGCAACCAAAGGAACTGACTGGTGTTCCAACCAGTTCTCAAAGTCCTCCAGTGGACTGAGATTTATGCTTTCAAGTTGTAAATTTTCAATTTGAGGTTCTTGATTGCTTTGACTGAGATTTGCACTTCCACTAAATTCAGGTTGTTGATTGCTTTCACTGAGGTGAGAGCTTCCCATAAACTGGGAATTAAACTCCTCGATGGCAACAGGATATCGCTCAGATATTTGAACTTGAGAATTCTCAAGTGGAGGCAGTTGGTTGCTTTGACCAGATTGGCTAGGCCAACTAAAATTAAAATCTGGAAAACCTGGATCTGCGGCACTCTGACTTTGATTCCCCTGCTCACAGATATTTTGGCCGGCATTTAGACTCTGATTCCCATTCTGATAAATACCTTGGTTAGCATTTTGACTTTGATACCCATTCTGGCAAGAATTTTCACCATCATTTGATTGAGCAATAGGACTATATATTTGCGGTTGGGAAGATACTACATTTGCGACAAAGCTGTCCAAGTTGGGCTGGGAGGAGTCCTGAGGCCTATAAGACTCAAAATTTACACTAGGGTGAACATTCTGCCACCTAACAAGATTTCTGTCGTTTGATGATGCCATTGGAGTAGCATTTCTGGTATACTGTGTTGCAGGGGCACAATTAACCTTGTTTGATGAAGCACACACAGTGGAGTGTATTGGCGAGGCACCCCTTACAGGTCCTGTCCTTTTAAACATTGCATGAGAACCCAAAGTCCCAACGCTAAGAACCCGGTCCCTTTGGGTGACATTATTACGTACACCAAGCACATTCGGTGGAACCAAGCGTGTATGGAATCTGTTTTTTGCCAAAGCAGATGCTGGCTGTTGGCTTCTACCTTGGCTTATGATATTTGGCAAAGTATAATTGGGCAAGGAGGGGCAACGGATTATAGCTGGCCTAGAGACCTGATTATGAGGTATAGAGTTGGGTGCCAATCGAATAAGGTCAAGTGGTTGAGCTCCTTTAAATTGGGGAAATGCAATAGGCAGAGAATTATCAGTAGCCTTTAAAGCTGGTAATGGAGCATTTTTCTCCAGCTTGAAACTTTTCCTCTGAATTTTCCAGAACTCCTCTTTATCAGTGGCATGACAATGGCCGATACTGGAGATGTCAGTGCTCCAATGGAGACATGGTGCAAGAGATTCACAGACGAAACAGTGGCACTGCATTTTAGTATGGCCAGGAATGAGAATGTCAGGACATAAACATAGGACAACACAAGTGCTAGATTTTCTAGGCGCCATAGCTTAAATATGGATCTTACCTGCTCACAGTGGCTATCATGGGGCGTAGAACCAAAAGGATGTTTGGCACAAAGATGACGTGGATGAGGGTAGTCTCTACATGCAATCTGCAACAAAAGAAAAACACAATAAAATTTAGTTGGCAACAGATAACAAGGCTATAGGCATGTGAACGAAGAAAGAAAAAAAAAAGGCTTGTACATAATTAAAGATGACCCAACAAATGAATGCCCCCAAGAAAATCTATGCCTTCATAAATTCCTAAGCCAATTAAAAATTCAATGTCAGACATACATATCACCAACTTGTGAAACTTCAGCAACTTAATCAAGTAGTTGTTGACCATGAAACAACATCCGAAATGAAAATGTGTATTACAATATTTTGATGAAGACCTTCATTAATGATTAAATATCCGCTCTCGCCTTGAAATTAACCAGGATCAGCAGTTCAAATTTCAATATGTGGACATGCTCCACGAAAAGGGGGTGTTTTATTTCAATGGTAACAGCCGAGTGGTTGGCCCAATGTTAATGTCCTTTGCCATCTCAACTTCCACAGACACGTGCCAGTCCTGAAAATATTTGCCATGAAGGAAAACTAGGCATCTTGATATATCTATTCTGTTCAAAAGTTAGTGATCTAATTGTTGCAAGAGGTGAAGAAGAAGAAAATATGCCTCTCTTCTGCCATAAGATCACAGGATCCAAACATCCAGAGTTCCACCTGCCTATCCAAGCTGGCAGATACTGCCAAACCCATCTACATTTGTCTAGCTGCCTACTCATAAAACTGCAGCCAACTACTATAAGATCAACTTGTAACATGAAGCACCACCTAAAATCGTGCATTGGTGCTTCATATAGATCGTTGGATTGAACTCTGCAGTCATAGCAATGTATCCATAATATAACAAATAATCTGTGAACTGCACATTCCTGAAAGCGGGAGCTAAAAGAACACAACAGACCAGAGATAATTGACAGCTCACAACATGGATATCCAGATACAGCACAATAAAAAAACAATACTGAATTCCTCGATGACAAAACAAGCACGGTATTGTTCATATCTGGCAAGTTTAAATCCAAGCAGTAACTACCTTTCCCAGAGCACCACTCAATTCTTTCAAAAGTATTCACCTTTAGTAGCATAAATTGCACCATAATAAGCAAGCATGCTAAATAGGTTAGTCTAAGATGAATTCCACTTTGTAATTTTGGCTTACAAAGCCGATTAAAAAGAGCATTAATTGGTAATATCTTTGTGGAATCAAGGAGCCTATTGAACTATAAAGTTATTTCCAACAAAAGCTAGTTTGGTTTCATACCTCCATCCCAAGTAACATACAATACTCATACATTCAATGCCTTAGCAACCAAAATACACAAAACCCACAAAAATAATAATAATAATAATAATTACCTTCTATAAAAAGCCCATTACAACTAAGCCACTAAGCAAAACTCAATTAAATTAAAACATCTCCTCAACCACCAAATTACCTGCCCTTTCTCTCCGACTACAAGCAACTCATCCGACCCGCTTGAAATTGAATCTTCGTTTTCCACCGACACCGGGTTATCGGGATCACCGTCCAAAACCACGCAATCATCGTCCGCATCCCTCTCCGTCGAATCCAAAGACTTCGACTTTCGCTTGGTGTTGTTGACCTCCCGAACCACCACGACCTCATCGGAGTCGTTATCGTCAATTTCGTCGAAGAGCTCCGACATCCAATCGAACCCCTCGCCCACACCGCCTAAACTCGACTCTTCGTCGGAGCTTATTTCCAGTATAACCGGCGCCGAACCCATCACAAAATTCGTCCCAAAAAAAAATTCACGATTTACCAAAGGTTTCTCAAAAATATCGAATTTCTCATGCGCTTTCTCGGATGGACAAAGATTTTCCGGCAAAATCTCGAAGGACCCAAAATTATAACCATGAAAAAGCTGTATGTATTGTGTACAAGACTGAGGAAGCTAGGGTTTTTTTGAGCGACTTTGGGTTTGAAACGTTTTTTTCTATTTTCTTTTTCTTTTTCTTCTTTTTTTTTTTTTCTTCGACTGATCGAGTGTGTGAGTGAGGAGAGACACAAACGACTTGTGGATGCAGGGGGGTGAGAATGGAATTTGCGGAGAAGTAGAGGCAGAGGGGTCGTTTGGGAATAGGGTAAGAAGATTGTTGTGCACCTGTGACGTGTCCGAGGCGGAAGGTAAACGTTTGGATACAGTTGGGTCGTGGGTTCCATGCAGTCCACGCGGTTGCGTGTTTTGGTGAGAGTTCGGAGTTGGCTCAGGAAAGGATTTTTGGGCCTGAAATTGTGTGGATGGGCCGGCTCGACTGCGCAAATTGTTACAAGGGTTTTAAGAGTTTGATTTAGGGTTTACGCTTTCAAAAAAATGCGTGAGTTCAGTTAAAAAGTATTTGGAAAAATTACGGTTTGACTTTTAAAATGATGCACTTTCAAAAAAAACACATGTTTTTTGTATTTTCAAATCGTAATTTTTAAAAAACGTAATCCTAAACAATTCAGTTTCTGCTATTTTGTTTAAAATTTTATTTTTTTGTTTATGAAATCGCAATGTCAAACGTACCCTTAGAAAGCTGCTATTTAGCACATTCATGTCCTTGTCATTGAATCTCTGTGGATCCTATAGATTTAATGGTTGATTTTTAATTTTTTTTTTAATAAAAAAATTTAACTAATGAGATAATTATTATGTGAACTATCACGTTAATTTGTAAAATAAAAGATATACTCCTAAAGCAACTACGCCATGTATTAATGTTTACCAACATTAACATATATAAAAGCGTTGGTTTTATGTTGACTTGGTAAATTCTTGGCCATAAACAAACAGTCCATTATGTTGGGCAAGAACCAGGAAACTTCCAAGAGATTTCTACATAAGTGCTATGATCGATGTTGCTGTCTTTCTGTTTTTTTCTTTTTTCTTCTTCTTCTTCCTTTTGGGAGTAAAGGTGCTCTTAATAAGACAATATTGCTCATGAAATGAACTTGGTTATTCTCTCCAATTGAAACAAGCAATATGCAGTACAATCATGTGATCTGCCCATTTTTGCCTAGACAGTGTACGTACGTACCAAAAATATTTGATGGTAGCACGGGAAAGATCTTTTTCACAAAATAAAATAAGAACAGAAAATAAAAAATTTGGTATCTTCCCAAAGAAAAAAATATTAGCATCTCACTCCAGCAAAAGTATCTCACTCAGATAATGTGTCACAATCTCATGAGATTTATTATTTTGGGAAATGTATCACCAACTCGTGGATGGTGACACATCATTTGAAAACCAACTTTGAGAAGAAAATTTAGAATGTATAGCATTACCCAACTCTTTATTGAGTGAATATTAACTTACAATGTATAGGGCTTTATAAAGGATAAACATAAATGAAGAAGATAAGAAAATGTAATATTAACATAAAATATGAATGGTTAGTTGCTTCTTCACGTAGACATGTATGTAATGTTATTTAGTAAACTGTTATATAATTGTCATTAAACTTGATGATGTAGTGAAAATAATATAAAGTTTGGGTAGAATTCACTCTTGAAAACTAGCTTGCAAGCAGGTACGGAGGAATGGGGCCGGTATAGGCCATGCTCCCCCCTCCCCCAAATTCACAAGGAAAAAAAAAAAAAAAATCAAGGTAAAAACTAAAATTTATAAAGTAATTTTTTTTTTTTTTTTTTGCCTATTGTCCCCTACCCATTAATTTTTTTGGCCCTTGGTCCCTATCCATAGTAATATTTGCCTTTGTCCTTGCTTGCAAGAGAATGATGTCCAAAAACTTATATACACATGATTAAAATTAGACTTAACCCAATAGACCGAACACTAAGAATCTACTAGTATCCATGGGCGTCGAAAGAACTTTGTGCCCAAATGGTCAAAACACTTAAAGAAAAGAAAAAGAAAAAAAAAAAAGAAAGAAGAAGTAATGTTTGAAACAAATACAACATGAAACAAGAATAAGAAAACATTTTAAAGCCTTTGTGCTTGTGTCTAATTAAAACCCTCACAAATGTCTGGTAGGCATCATGTAGCAACCCAGATTTTTAAAGTCTTATTTTAGAGGTATTAAATTGATGCTATGATTATATTAATATTCATATTAGGTAATGGCATTTACTTTGAGGTTGAGATATTTATTGATGATATTAGGTAATAATATTTATTCTTGAGGAATTTATTAGATCTTATGAATATTATTGGAATGAATATTGATTTGAGGTTATTATATCATGATGATGATTTTATATTGATTATTTTATTGGGAGATTTAAGAGATATGATAATTGATGATTGATTGGTATAATTTGGAGTATGATTGTAATAATTGGTGATATAATAGGATAGTAAATGGAAGGTAGAAATAGTATAGGGTTGGTGGAATAGTATAGGGTTGGTGAAATAGTATAGGGTTGGTAGAATAGTATAGGGTTGGTGGAATAGTATAGGGTTGGTGAAATAGTATAGGGTTGGTGGAATAGTATAGGGTTGGTGGAATAATATAGGGTTGGTGAAATAGTAAAATGAGGGTATAATTGTAAATTGAAGGTAGAATAGTGTTTGATTTTCTCCTATAAATAGAGCTCTTCTCCTTCACAATTTTCACCACTCATCTCCTCTCCCATCTCTTGCATATATTCTTCCTTCTTCCGCTTTTTACTCAGTCTTTCTTCTTTCTAAGAGTGTTTACTCAGAACAGAGAGAGAAAGGGCGAGACCAAGCGCTACAAGAAAGAAAGAACACAAGAGAAACCGAGAGTGAGATGGGAAATTTAAGACAGAGAGCTGAAGAGGAAGAAAGAAAGTTTAGGCGAGAGAGAGAGAGAGAGAGAGAGAGAAAGTCAGTGAAGGGATTGTTATGGGTATGGACCAACTGCAGCAAAACGGGTTTCAAGTAATTACCTTTGATGATCCATTCATGTAATCCACTGTAAGTATTCTTACTTACCGAGTATGATATTGATATCCAATAATACGGATTTTTGTGGTTTTATAACTTGTCTAGCATTTTGCTATATATGATTCAACAATGATTTATATTATCGGAAATCAATTGACTCACTACTTCACAGTTTTTTGTAGTGTTTGCAGGAATGGAAAATCAAGGTAATTATGCAGTTGTGATTAGAGATTCATATTGAGATGTACAGAGATTCCAAGTTGGTTAAGTTTTGTCTAGAGTTTAGACTGTCGGATAGATCTGTATAAATGCCTTGTACGACATAGCTTTGGGTATTTTTGTATAAAGAAAAGTATTTTAACAGTATTTTTTTGTATTGATAATTACAGTTTTTCCGCTATATGAGATGAGGTTGTTACAATAATGGTATCAGAGCCACCTAGTAACGCCAGGTCATGTGGTATTGAAGCACTGCATGACGTGACCCGGTCCCATATTGGGAAGATGAGAAGAAACCCACATTGAGTGGGTAGTTTATAGAGATAGTCATGGGTGCTAAGTCCCACATTGCCTAGTTACTAGGTGAAACTGGGCTTTATAATGAATTCTAGGGAAGCTCCAAATTGACTAGTCCTTTTGGGGTAATAGCGCAGATGTGGCTAGCGCTTTTCCCTGGGATGTTATAAATGGTATCAAAACATTACTCAGCCTGAGATGGTGGGAGTGTGCACAAGCCTATGAGGGTCGCTAGTGGACACACGTTGGTGATGCCAAAAGTGGGTTATATTATAATGGTGTCAGTTAAGACACAATGAAATGTATAAGGGCCAAAAGTTAAGGGCCGAGAATGAAGAAATTCCCTGAGGATTGCCAACGGTGACACTGGTGCCCAAGAAGAGTGCTTGTAGAATCTCACATCGCCTGGGTATGGAATATGTTATGATATTTATTTATGAACAGATTGAATTTAAAAAATTTTATAGTAACTTGAGTAAGTTATGGTTCAAGTATGATTTGTTTTTAATTTGGGTTGCTCAATTTGAAGATAGGTGGTAATTTATGGGCTTTAATTTCGAGGACGAAATTCTAATAAGGAGGGAAGATTGTAGCAACCCAGATTTTTAAAGTCTTATTTTAGAGGTATTAAATTGATGCTATGATTATATTAATATTCATATTAGGTAATGGCATTTACTTTGAGGTTGAGATATTTATTGATGATATTAGGTAATAATATTTATTCTTGAGGAATTTATTAGATCTTATGAATATTATTGGAATGAATATTGATTTGAGGTTATTATATCATGATGATGATTTTATATTGATTATTTTATTGGGAGATTTAAAAGATATGATAATTGATGATTGATTGGTATAATTTGGAGTATGATTGTAATAATTGGTGATATAATATGATAGTAAATGGAAGGTAGAAATAGTATAGGGTTGGTGGAATAGTATAGGGTTGGTGGAATAGTATAGGGTTGGTGAAATAGTATAGGGTTGGTGGAATAGTATAGGGTTGGTGGAATAATATAGGGTTGGTGAAATAGTAAAATGAGAGTATAATTGTAAATTGAAGGTAGAATAGTGTTTGATTTTCTCCTATAAATAGAGCTCTTCTCCTTCACAATTTTCACCACTCATCTCCTCTCCCATCTCTTGCATATATTCTTCCTTCTTCCGCTTTTTACTCAGTCTTTCTTCTTTCTAAGAGTGTTTACTCAGAACAGAGAGAGAAAGGGCGAGACTAAGCGCTACAAGAAATAAAGAACACAAGAGAAACCGAGAGTGAGATGGGAAATTTAAGACAGAGAGCTGAAGAGGAAGAAAGAAAGTTTAGGCGAGAGAGAGAGAGAGAGAGAGAGAGAAAGTCAGTGAAGGGATTGTTATGGGTATGGACCAACTGCAGCAAAACGGGTTTCAAGTAATTACCTTTGATGATCCATTCATGTAATCCACTGTAAGTATTCTTACTTACTGAGTATGATATTGATATCCAATAATACGGATTTTTGTGGTTTTATAACTTGTCTAGCATTTTGCTATATATGATTCAACAATGATTTATATTATCGGAAATCAATTGACTCACTACTTCACAGTTTTTTGTAGTGTTTGCAGGAATGGAAAATCAAGGTAATTATGCAGTTGTGATTAGAGATTCATATTGAGATGTACAGAGATTCCAAGTTGGTTAAGTTTTGTCTAGAGTTTAGACTGTCGGATAGATCTGTATAAATGCCTTGTACGACATAGCTTTGGGTATTTTTGTATAAAGAAAAGTATTTTAACAGTATTTTTTTGTATAGATAATTACAGTTTTTCCGCTATATGAGATGAGGTTGTTACACATCAGCTCCCAAAAAAGAATATGATCAAACATCAGATCCGCCTGCTGTCCCATAATAAATTTTCCATCTATAGTTGCTACTTATGGAAAAAATAAAAAATAAAACAACCTTAATTCCGTGGTCCATAACTAATTTAATAAGTGCATATCAAATAATGAAGGTAGGCCAAGTGTCAGATCGTTTCAAAACTTCAAAACGTTTGGTTTGAAAAATAGTGGCTTCAAGATGTAATTAATAAACGTAATGTCTCCAATTGGTAGCTTAATCGACTGTGAACATGTCATGAAGCGGATGTCACTAATTCAAATCTCCCATCTCCCTTCCCTTGTGTAGACATGTCAAAAAATAAAAATAAAAACGTAATTTTTAAAGATGCAACTAAATATTTTGGTAAACAGTCTTAAGCTCCCTTTAAAACCAGGCATTTTTTAAAACATACCCATTCATCCCTTGCCTGCATGGCTCCGTTTGTTAATGTTTTTTAGAAATGTGTTTTAATATGACATAAATGTGAAAGTAGTTTTGAGTATTTTGTGCTTTTGATTTGTTAATATTTTTGTTTTGAAATGACAAAAAATTAAAAAAAATTAAAGTTGAATCTAGAACATACTTTTTAATACCCGTTTGCAAACTGAGTACTAAAGAAATTTCTATTATGAAATTTTGGGTTCGGTTCTAATTGGATATGGACCGTTGAAATTAAGATATGTGTCCCGTAATAAAACACAAAGAACGTGTTTTCCAATTCAAAGCCAAATCCATTATACAATTTTTTTTTTTTAAAAAAAAAAAAAACCAGAGAAATACATTTGCCTTTGTCTATAGGTCTATATTATCATGAAAAGGTAGTAAATCTATGGTAAACCTGCTTGGGTGCTAATTGGCTTCCTTCTTTTCTTTTTTTTTTTTTTTTTTTTTTGTGCGTGTGTAAGAATTGGCTTCCATGTAACATCCCCAGCCCGTTAAGGCTGAGTTTGCCACTTTTCTTCTTTTACAACAAAAATTCTTGCAAAGATCTATAAGGTCTATCAGAGTACTTGATTTTAAAGGATACGATAAATGTATAAAACATTATTCAAGAGATTTTATTACAAGCGAAATTAGAAAACATTAAACTTTAGTTGCAGAATATCATATTATTACAATAACTTATATGAAAAGACTTTGAAAATTAATAATTATTCCCGTCCCCATTCCGGCCTCCTATTCCAGCATCCTTTCTACCTGAAAACAAGAAATAAAACTGAATGAGCCCAAAGGGGGGCCAGCAAGTAAAATTCACAACCATAAATAGTTTTACTCCTTGTTCTCAGTTTTGAAAATCATTTTCGCAAATAAATATAATTCTAGCCATAATAATATCTGTATGTACGGTTGCATCTCCCGTAACATATACATACTATTACATCTAGTAATAGATCATCGTTGTAAATCATCTTTATAAATCATCATCATAATGCATCATTATAAATAATCTCTGTAAATCATCATAGCATATCATCGTTGAAAATATAGTATCATTTTCTCATAATAAGGCTCATGTACACTATTACCCCTGTGCACGAGGGTTGCGGGTCCTGTGACCATGGCACTGAACTGTGGCCACAGCCATGCCCGACCGTCAATTAACTCTTTCTTGGTGCACTCAACGGTCTAGTTGATGGAATACCACCTTCTGGCATAGCCTCCTTCAGTGGTTTCGCCTCCATCCGAGTATCGGTACCGAACTCTTCTCATTCTTACTTATCTTGGGGCCAAAAATACTCTCCTCCATACATGTGCCCTCATTTCATAAACATTTATCTCATCTCTTGTACTTTTCTTTGTACTTCTTTTGATGCATCTTAGGGCAACATGTATGAGGGTTTATCATCATTTTTCTTTCTTATAATCATCATCATTTCTCAACTTTCTTTTCTTAAAATGAAAACTTTTCCAAATATAAACTTGTTGTGCTTAGAAAGCATTTAAACAAATAGAAACTTTCTAGATAATTCTTTTAGAAATCCTTCATGCATGCAACATAACTTCATAATACGTAAATAAAATAATCATTTACAATTTACTAAAGAATGAATAAATAGCATGACATGAAGTAACTTTAGAAGGGGTAGTGAATTTACTTACCTCTAGACTGAAGCTAGAAGTGGTATGAAGGAATCTAGTTGCTCCAATATGACTAACACCACTAGTATAACTTTTGAAACTAATTTCTAAAGTCCGCTATCTCTTGTGTTCTTTCTTTCTTGTAGCGCTTGGTCTCGCCCTTTCTCTCTCTGTTCTGAGTAAACACTCTTAGAAAGAAGAAAGACCGAGTAAAAAGCGGAAGAAGGAAGAATATATGCAAGAGATGAGAGAGGAGATGAGTGGTGAAAATTGTGAAGGAGAAGAGCTCTATTTATAGGAGAAAATCAAACACTATTCTACCTTCAATTTACAATTATACCCTTATTTTACTATTTCACCAACCCTATACTATTTCACCAACCCTATACTATTCTACCTTCAATTTACAATTATACCCTCATTCTATCTTCAATTTACAATTATACCCTCATTTTACTATTTTACCAACCCTATACTATTTCACCAACCCTATACTATTTCACCAACCCTATACTATTCTACCTTCAATTTACAATTATACCCTCATTCTATCTTCAATTTACAATTATACCCTCATTCTATCTTCAATTTACAATTATACCCTCATTTTACTATTTCACCAACCCTATACTATTTCACCAATTACCATTCTCTAATTACCACTCTCATAAATTTCCCAAGAATTAAAATCCTTAGCTACAATGGATATTAAAATAACATCATTATCAGAATAATCTATTTAAATAGCTTTGAAAATTCTGGGGCACTACATTCCATATTGAAACATTTGGACAATTGTTAATTGATTGTGTGGTCCATTCCATGTCTATTATTTATTACATAATCAATGGGGAATGTGGATATTTTTGGCCATGCTTACCTAGCCATACTTTAGGCACCCATAAAAGTTATGTTAGGTGGTCTTGGGCCTCTCTCAACTCCAAAAACTAGCTCAAAATGTGAGGTTTTTCCTCACACTTATAAACTGACCACCAGCCCTTCCACAACAGACGTGGGATAACCGAAACTCCAACAATCTTCCCCTCATACATTGGGCAAAGACAACTCGTTTTTTCCGTGAACTGTTGGACTGAGACTTGTTGGTTGAACCTAGGCTCTAATATTAGTGTTAGATAGTCTTGGACTTATCTCAACCCCAAAAACTAGTTCAAGAAGTGAGAATTTCCCTCACACTTCTAAAGTGACCACCAACTCCTTCCACAACTAATGTATGATAACCCTACAAGTTAAAACATCTAATTGTTGTGCAACTTTTGCGTTGGATTTCACTAGTCTGCTCTTTCAAATTTAGTTTATGCCACAAAAAAGGTGTAATTCATCGGGATGGATACCCATATGCACCATATCACCTTAAAAAAAAAAAAAGAAAAAAAAAAAAGAAAACGTAGAAAAAAAATGTGTTTTTGAATCGCATACAAGGGAGTGTGTTTTAAAGGTCAAACTATGATTTTCACTAAATGCTTAATTATGTTTTTAAAAATTACGTTTTAAAATTGCTATTTTTTAAACTGCAAACCCAAATGGACCCTAATGCAACCTACATGCTTTTGTTTAGTATTCTCAATTTCTCAAGTTATTATAATTTGGATAGCAATAATACTATAAAACACACTTTTATCATATCACTATTTCACTTTACTGATGTGATAGTCTCAAATCCCAATTAGCCCTTTAAAAAAAAAACAAACAAACAAAATCAAAGGGTTTATTGCCACTACCACGTTAGTAGGGTAGGATACTAGTGAGATAAAAGTGTAGTTTCTAGCATGAGTAATATTATATACTACATTTTTATCCCATGACAACTATTTCACAATATTAACATGATAGTCTCAACCAACCCTTTATTTATTTATTTTTTTTTTTTTTGTTAACAAAGATTGATCTAAGAGTTAATTGAGAAAATAGTTTTGAGTGTTTAAAGTTAAGATTAAATACCTTATTCACCTATGTGGTTTAATTTCTTTATTTTTTGACCCATAGGGTTTACTTTTTTATCACAAAATGTCCATATGGTTTGCCTAAAGGCGGAGATGATCCCTCCGTTAAAATTTCGTCCAAAATTTGATGGAATATCATGTCAACACCAATCACGGTTTGACATGTGTCCATATAATTAATTAATGGGGAAAATGTAGTTTACCCCCTCTGAAGTTTCAGGGGTTTTTTAATTTTAACCCCAAAGTTCAAAAATTGGCAATCTACTCCCCTGCAGTTTCAAAAATTGGCAATTTAAACCTTCCGTTTAATTTTTCCGTTAAATTGGACGGAAATTTTTTTAAAAAAGCCTGAGGGCAATGATGTAATTTCATAGATTTCCGTCCATTTTGACGGAAAAATTTAACGGAGGGTTTAAATTATCAATTTTTGAAACTTCAGGGGGGTAGATTGCCAATTTTTGAACTTTTGGGTTAAAATTGAAAAATTCCTAAAACTTCAGGAGGGTAAACTGCATTTTTCCCTTAATTAATTAAAAAATATATTTTTTAAATTAAAAACATTAAAAAATTAAAATTTTTTTTTTTTAAAAAAAAAAAATCGTAGCCACGCCCTTTGGCCATTTGGGGGTGGCTGGCCACCCTAGCCATGGGGTGGTTCAGCCACCCCCAATGGCCTATTAAAAAAAAAAGAAAATTTGCCAGAAGGCCGTTGGGGGTGGTGGAGGGCCAGCAACCGGACATAAGTTTCTTGCTCTTTCTTACCCAAAGAAGAGAGGATGAAGATAATAATGAAATCTGTTGGGAAATAAATTCACACTACAAGCCCACCAAATTCTTGGCCTAATGGCGAATGATAGGCCCACTAAAATATTAATTAGCAAAGGCTATTAATTAAGGCCCCGTTTGGTTCGCGGATTAGACCCTTGGATTGGACTAGCTAACACTAGGTATAGCTAGTCCTTTGTTTGGTAACACTCTATTCCTGAGAATAGTCTATTCCCATGTGATTACTAATCCTATACACACAGGGTTAGCTAAGCCACTCGAAAACAAGTGGCTTAGCTAATCCTTTCCTGTGTGATTAAAACTATCGTGTAAATTACTCACAAAAACCCCACCCTTCTAGCACCCACGTCTCTCAAGGAGACTCTGCAAAACGATCTCCATTTCTCAAAGAGCAACGATCTCTCTTCTCTACGCAAGGTATCTCTCTCTCCCTCTCTTCTCTTCGATTTTTCTTCTTTGTTTCTTGGTTATTTCATTCTCTCTCTGTTTCTTGAATTTTTTTTTTCTCTGTAACGTTTCTCAGTTTTTTTTTTTTCTTCTGTTTTTTTATTTTTTTTGATTCTCTGTATCGTTTCTCTTTGATTCTGTTTAGAGTTTTTTTATGTTTCTCCATCTCTCTTTCTCTATACTTTCTCAGTTTGATTAAATTTTTAATTCAGTTATATATATATATAACCTGTGTTCAAGCGTATATATATATATATATACACACACACACACACGCTTGAACACAAGTTATTCATACATGTTCAAGCGTGTATATATATATATATATATATATATATATATATATATACATGACATATGTAACAGGAAAGTTACTGCCAAACCAGAATTAGAAAGGAAAATGAAAGAGAAAGAGTGTAAGTAAGAGACTTTGAGAGAAAAATGGATGACTTCTTCTTATTGAACAACTTGGCCAATTCGAGATGGCTAATCTCCATACAATGTTTGTATACTTCTCTCCAAAAGATCCCCTTCATGCACTTAACCAGCCTTATATAAGCTTAGCAGTCAAGGCAATTAGGCTTACAATTGTTTACAACTAACTGTAACAACTTTTGCAACTAACTACCAACAACTACTATAACAGCTTCTATTATACACATGCTGCAATGCCTCCTAACAGAATTAACTGTCATGCTCCTGCTGCCTTTCCCCTCAGCTTCCCAACTCTTATGCAACAGCTTCTCATTTCTTCACGTGACAACATAGCTAAAAAAAAATTATAGTAAAATTGTTTAACTTTCAATAAAAAGAAAAGAATGAAAGTCCTTAATAATATAAATTGTATTTATATTATAAGGGTATTTTAGGAAATAAGATCATAATACGATTCTATTCATCAACATATTGCATTGTACCAAACGAAAGAATGAGATTAGGTAGTCTATTCCAGCGTTACAATCAAACAAAGGAATAGGACTAGCTAATCTATTCCCAGTGGTAGCTAATCATTTTCCAATGGACTAGACAATCCGCGAACCAAACGAGGCCTAAATAGACAAATAAATTCCAACTAGGACAATATTGGAATAAATGATTCATCTTCAAAGTCTACAGAGAAAGAGGAGCACAATTCCAACTCAAGCTCCTAGGAATCCCAATTCAACTCGAGCAAGGATAACTATTCAATTATCTATACAGGATAACTATTTAATATTATCCCCACATGATAACTATTGAGTTCTATCTCAATAGTAAACTCCCAACATAACTCAAATAAGAAAAGCTAGTTCAAGCATATTTCTAAAACCCAAGCCTATAAATAGCCTCCTACACAAGGTAATAAAACATCTTGAATAATCTACTATCTTCTCATATTCACTCTTAGAGCTCAATTAGTTCCTTTAAGGGTATTGAATTATTGTGTGCTGAAGCACAATATTTATCTTAGAAACTATCTGACTTTGGCATCGGAGTGTCCTCGATTCCTCCGAGGACCCCCTTTGACAATTGCTCTTTTGTAGTGATTTGAAGTGTACGACGACGACGTATTGCAAATCTTGAAGACTCGGAAGAAAGCGCATCCACCATGTTGAAAACTGTTCTAACAGTTGGTTCCCACATACGGCACCAAATTATTAGAACAGTTTTCAACACGGTTGATGCACTTTCTTCGAGGTCTTCAAGATCTGCAATACGTCGTCGTCATGCACTCCAAATCACTATAAAAGAGTAATTGTCAAAGGGGGTCTTCAGGGAACCGGGGACACTTCAATACCAAAGTCAAACAGTTTCTAAGAGAAATATTGTGCTTCGGCGCACAATAATTCAATACGCTCAAAGGGACTAATGAAGCTCTGATAGAGAATATGAGAAGATAGTAGATTATTCAACATGTTTTAGTACCTTGTGTATGGGCTTATTTATAGGCTTGGGCTGTAGAAGTAGGCTTGAACTAGCTTTTCTTATTTGAGTTGTATTGGGTGTTTATAGTTGAGATAGAACTTAACAGCTATCATGCGGGGATAATATTGAATAGTTATATTGTAAAGATAATCTTAAATAGTTATCCTTGCCCGAGTTGAATTGGGATTCCTAGGAGCTTGAGTTGGAATTGTGCTCATCTTTCTTGTAGACTTTGAAGGGGAATCATTTATTTTAATATTGTCCTAATTGGAATATATATATCTATTTAATTAATTGCCTTTACTTATTAATTAATATTTTTGTGGGCCTATTTTTGACCGTCCAAAATTTGGTAAGCTTGTAGTGTAAATTTATTTCCCTACAAAATCAAATAGATTGAAATTAATAATAATTATCTATATGAATTGTTAGTAATTTATAATATGAAACATCACATTAATCCATAAGAAAAAGGGGAATATCCCAAAGCACTTTTTGTGTTGGAGAATCTTTCCGATGAAGTTACTGCTTCCAGAAATTCTTAAAAGAACAGAAAGGGAACACTAATCGAAAAATGGACGGCGACAACCATGTGCAACCTCGGAGTAATTCACGCGCAACCGCTGCATAAGATTCAACGCTTCCATATCCACACCTTTTCTTCGCATTGCATGCATTAGTAAACAACACTCACCTTTGTCTCTTTTTCTTTTCTGTCTTTCCCACCATGAGATAAGATGTGATGTGCACGAAGGTCTTAATCACACACATACGTATGGTTTATATGTAAATATTTCATTGTAAATTATCCAAAATGTTTATTTATATTGCAATAAGACAAAGCCTTCAAACTATAATGCCAATAACTTATTACATCCAACAAAATGAACCCCATCTAATTTTATTCTTTGGTAGTCAAATTTGAATATTCATAGTAAAAGGATTGAAAGGTACATTTTATTTCAAAAACTTTCAAAATAAATAAATTGAATAAGTTTTATCAATTTCTTATAGAAAATAATATTTTAGTAAGATCAGCACAAAAGAAATCAGTACCTTACGCAAATTTACACTCATTTTATACATGAATTCGATCAAGTGCAGTGAGAATAGTCTATTATATGTAATGTGGGAACAAGTGATCTCCACTTTGTATATTGCCCCAACATTCAAAATGGAACCCGAATACCCTCTTACAGTGAGAGGCTTACATGTGGTAGTTTGGAACTACCAACTTGCAGTAGTTCCAAATGGATGGCTGAGATCGTCCAACGTAATAAAAAAATAAATTTTTTAAAAGAAATAATATATTATTCATTAATTATTACAAAAATAAAAAATTTAAACCATTAAAAAAATAAAAGAAAAAGAAAATAAAAACTGAAAAGAAGGTGGTCCGGTCACCCCAAAATGCTAAAAAAAAAAAAAAAAAAAAAACCTTAAAAAAAAAAGTTAGGATTTTGGAGGTGAACAAACCACTTTTAAGGGCTTGAGGGTGATTTCGGCTACCCCTGCGACCGATATGGAGGTAGCCGAGCCACCCATGACTATTATATTGCCCCAAGGTACAAAATCAAAACCGAATACCCTCTTACATAAATTATCCATTATTACATATGCAATGACTAACTGTCATTTTCTTTCATTGCAACCAAATCTCAGTCTCCGTGGAAGAGGTTTGTTCTCTCTCTCATCATCTTTCTCACTTAGAGCGTGTAAAGGACGCGCCCAGCTTGAGAGTGAAATCATCAATTCCTCTGTCATCCTTTTAATGTGGGTTGAAGTTTAAACCCCCAATTAACACCTACTATAAATGCAGATCGGACGGTCCACAAGTGGAAGTCAGTGGAGAGGATTGTGTTCCAGATTGTACCTGCACAAATTTAAAAGCGTGGAGCCCACTGTATTAACGGTTTCGATAGGTGCTTTCGACACGTTGAGTTTGAAAGTCAAACCACTTTCTCGTTAATGGAAGTTATGCTACTTTCCTTTTTGTTTAATCAAGTAATAATTAATTAATTATATACATCGATTTTGGATAAATATCAGACACTTCCCTGAGCTTTCAGATATGTCATTGGCCTCCCTATGAGCTTGGTTGGTATTTTTTTTTTTTTTTTGCTTACAAAGTTTTCTCCAAACCTAAAGGTTTTCTTTAATTCTATTAGATTGAGAATAATGATATATACTATATATTTTTATCCAACCATATTGACGTGATAGTTCCAATCATTTTTTGAATTTTTTTTTAGCAATTACTTATTTAAGAGTTGGATGAGACTGTCACGCCAATATTGTAAAATAGTTGTGAAATAAAAATGTAATTTTTAGCATTCTTAATAAACTGAAAAATAGTTGTGACATTTGGCTCTGATACCATGTTAAAATAACTAAAGAATACTAGAGAATATAAGAATAAACTGAATATTGTATTTCAGTATGTTTTGAACTGTATATAATGGAGCTTATTTATAGTTGAATAAGGCCAGACAAAATAGGAAATACAATCATGGAATTAATGTACAATATTACAGAATAATATCAATATATATATAGAAAAAAAATATATCAAATCAGTAATTATGGTGATTATCAAAATATATTCTAACAAATACTATAAATCACATTTTTATTTTACAATCATATTAATAATTAAAATTATAAGAATCACGTACTTTTAAAAATATGTGTGAATTTAATAATTTAAAGTAAATAATTTAAACTTTTAAATAATACTTTATCCTTTTTTGTAGGGTTTTACTGCGTTTGACCTTTGACTTTGGCGTGTGTGTATGAAATCATTGCTAATGCGCATGTCACCACGTGCATGAAAGCGATTGTTTAAAGAAGTTAGGGGAGGTCTTGTGCACGATCTCCATTGTTGGATTCAAATCTCAACATTCTCTTTTAAATTTTCAATAACGATGGCCAAAATTATAGAGAGGTAAATAATATATTATCATTGGAGCAATTTACGTGTGAATGTTTGAATGAGAAATTCGAGGATAATAATAACAACAAATCAACAATGATGGCTGATTGATAATAAAATATTATACAAAATATTTCAAGATATGATTTTTACGTGCATTTTTAAAATATATTTGATAAGTATATGCTTAGTTAAAAATGCGTATGTGTGAGAATTACATGAATTTTAGATATATAATAACTTAATAGACTAAATTAAATATAAAAAACAATCAACTCAATTTGAAAAAAAATAAAAAATTTGCCAGGAAATGAGATATGAATTTCCATGGGAGGTGGGTTTCCTCCATGGAGACCCATCGGCTGGCCTGGGATGAGATGGTTCGGACACCCTCCTAAGCATGACAACATATATTTATCGTGTGACAACAAAAATACCATTGAATTGGTAAAAATTAATTTAAACCATAAAACGATTGTACTCAATTTCACTTAAAATGAAGATGATTGATATTTAAGAAGTAAGTCCCTCTGAGGTAGAAAAAGAAATACACATTTAGTTTTTTCTTTTAAGAATTTCCCGTCAACCAAAAATGACGAATAATGTAACGCCTTGGAAGTTCTAATGTTAGATATGACAACATATACACCATTAAATCTGTAAAATTTAATCTAATCCAAGAGATTATGGTTCCTCTTTAACCTTGTCCTCTTTTCAGCTTCCTTCATACGGTTGGCATCCAATCACTATATCAACACCTATATTTACCAAATATTTGACGATTATTGGTGAAATTGGTTTATATATAGAAAACATTGACAAAATGAGGTGTAATTTCATAATTGGTGAGCTAATAAAAAAGATGTATGATTGATAAGTCGGCCACTCACTAATTAAATTGACAAATAATATTTTTTCTACTTAATTCATTTCATCAATTATCAACTTGGACATTAGTTTCTATCATTACTTTACTCTCTCTCTCTCTCTCTCTCTCTCTCTCTATATATATATATATATATATATGTTTATTTTAACTTTTTTATTTTGCACCTAGTAAAACCATTTGGCTCTTTCTAGCTATGCACGTTGTTGGGAAAATCAGTCCAGGGTACCTGGTGATATTTATTAGAAACTTGGGGAGGTCCCTGATATGTCTGCTCTATTACGGTTCCTACCTTCTGAGTTGTATCTGCCCCGTTGCGGTTCCCACCTGAGCTGTCTTTTCTTTTCTTGTCCAGAACCAGAAGCAGAGTTCGCCTACAAGACCTCCTTCTCTCGTGTTTAACCTTCTCTTCCCTTTCCAGCAATCCCTTCTATTTTTAGCAACTCTCTCTCTCTCTCTCTCTCATGAGAACAAGATATGAGAAGCTGAAAAGTGGTAAGAACGTGTCTCAAATTTGTCTCAAATATTCAAAGTTGTGGAATTTTCCTGATGCATTTATTTAATCTCAATTTACGTCATTAATGTTTCATTTCGGTTTTATATTATGAATCTTTCACGTTATGAAATATATGGAAATATTAATGCTTGATTTTGATCTTTTATGCTCTGCATTATTGCGTTTAATTTCTGCGTTGTTTTTGTTCTTGTGCCAACAGGCTGCTCTGATATCCATTTATATTGCGTGGCGAAGAGATAAATTTCTGGATATCTTGAGCATATTTGAATATTTTATTGATTTGGGTATTCATGAAGTTGAGGATCATGAAGATTTAAAGAGAACCCATTTGAAGTTTGGATTATTTTTCATTTGGGTCTGCTTAATTAGGTCGATATCTTGTAGAATCGGTCAAATTCAATGAAAAGATGCGGGCTTTCTTCTGGTTTTCGGGTTGTCTAGTGCAATGGGGTGGAAGGTGCGATTCATTGGTGGAATGAGCATAACAAGATGAGCTAAGTGTTTAAAAATGGATACAAAGGAAGATGCCGAAGTGCACGAAGAGCGGCCTCCGTCGCCGATGTGGGCATTGCATCATTTATCCGAGGAGGCATTTAGAGTGGCCGGTGAAGCACTGCATAATGTGTACTCCGGTCATTCAAACTTCCCACCAATGGGGCCGGAGCAGGGACACAGACGCAGTCAGAGCGAAGTTGTGACTAAAGTTCACAGACGTAATAGTAGCTTTCAGAGATTGAAGAGTCAGATGCAGAAGGCCTGGAAATGGGGTAGCGATTCTCGTGAAGAAGATTACCGGCGGAGCTTCAATCCTGAGGTCTTGGCGAACCACAAACGCCAGTGGTATCAACTTCAGTCAAAATCTATGGTATTTTATATTAATAGTTTGCATTCTGTTTTCGATAATTTACTTGGCTGGTTACTTTGTTTGTATGTTCTCTGGGATTGTAAAAATTTCAAATCAATATGGTGGGCGTTTATGGAAACATTAACTTTTATCATGTGCATCGGAATAGTAATTAGTAACAGTTTTCACATGTATTTCCTGTGTGTTCTTAGCTTATTTGCAACTAAATTTGATCTTGTTCAAGGAATTGGGGTTTGATGTTCCAGAATTCTGTTGTTCTAATTGTCTACCTGATATGTAATACCACAGGTAGTATTAAGTTGTAATTGAGACACTGCCTTGGAATTATAAGTTTCATCTTTTTTGGTTGAGAAGATGTTGAAGTAGTAATCATCCATCTCTCTCTCTCTCTCTCTTTGTTTTTTTTTTTTTTTGGTTTTCCTGAGCATAGTCATCAATATATGTTCCTATATTCATATTGCCACCCACGACGTGTATACCTTGCACTTTGTTATGTTTTGGAGTTTGTTTTGCTTAATTGGTCCGAGAGACCTTTGCTTACAGTGAATGATTTTTTGATAAGTAATACTTTATTCAAAGAATTGAAGAGGTCACAGCCCTAGCACATGGGGAGTTATACATATCTTTAGTTATTTTATTTAAAAGTTAAATTACATATTAAAAAAATTGTAGAAGTTGACAACTGAATAGTGTTTAATATTTTCATTGGAATACAGCTTTTTGTAAAATCTCTACAGTCAATGTTCTGTTATAATCTGTTATTTAGACTTAAAAATCAATATTTTGGCCCTTTCACTGGGGCTAATATTCTTTTTAATGATCTTGAATGAACATATAGGATACTCTACTACAATGCTTTTTACCGTTTCTTACACTTTCATTCTAGAAAAATCTACTCAAAGTTGTATCATGGTTCCCTGTTTACCTAGATTCTGACTATTTGTATTGAATAGGAAATTTCTAATTTAGGTTAAAATAGTTTTATAAGGTGGAAGAAGGGCTATACAACTATACAAGTCTGCGAAGGTCAGACATTCCCCTTAGGAAAAAAGAAAAAAAGGGGAGACAGAGAAAGAAAATAACTTTCACCATTAGAGAGAATAGAAAGAATGAATAAGCCAACCTGTTATTTATTTATTTCTTCAAGCTCACCTGTTTATGTTTATATACTATTGGCCAGTAGCTTATTGATAGCTAATGGAGAATACAGCCATTTTATCTGGCTAAAATATGACCAAGAGAGGCCATTTTATCACTTCATCAGCAAAGTTAGAGCAAGGTTTTCCCTTGGAAGGGTAGTTGTGAATTGGTGTTCACTTGAAGACAGCCTTCTTCATGTTCATTAAAGCTTTAAGGCATATTCTTATAGTGGCAAATATGATCAAGAGAGGTCATTTTACCACTTGTCGGTGTTCCAAGTGTTGGTGATACTAAGTACCGCCTATGGGTACATTCTTTAGTTCTAGGATTTATTTTATCTCTGTTTTTTGTTTTTGTTTTTGCTTTTTTTTTTTTTTTTTTTTTTTTTTTTTTTTTTCTGTGTGTCATTGGTGACATAGCTTTATCAATGGTGGATTTGATGGCTAGCTAGAGAGGTAGTCTTCAAGTGGTAGGAGTGTTAATTCCTGGAAAGCTATTCCTTTGAGTTGGTACAGTGTATATGGTGTTGAAGATGGAAACTATTGAGTGCTATGATCTTCCTTGATTTATGCTTATTATTTTGATTTTATTCAGACTTGATCTGATTGCAATATGATTTGATTGTAATATTTCCTTTCCATATTTAGTTTTGTATTCTCTCCTATTTAAGCCCATGCAAACTGTATGGAAAATATAATAGAATAAGAGTTTTTGTTCTCTCCCTTTCTTTCTCTCTTGTTTACTTGGTATTAAAGCAGAAGTCCTGAGTTTGAACCTTGTCTCCATTATTCACCTCCCATTTTAATTAAATATTCTACGTGTTGAGCTTCACCTATTAAAAGAGAGTTTGAGCCCACACGTGAGGGAGAGTGTTAGAATATAAATTAAATGATTTAATTTATCATTTCCAATCAGCTTAAGCTTTTAGGACAAATTCTGATTTAACATGTGGAAGAAGAGGAAGAACTGGTTTTATTGAGGAGATGGAGCTTCCTTACTACATAATTAAGATGATGCTTTCAAGGTCTTTCTGTCAATGCTTTATGCCACCCGTGGCTTCTCTCTAATATATTTCTTTGCTGGGTCTTTAATTTTATTGGAGAACAATAGCTGATAATATATTTTTTCTTTCTTTCTTAAGTAATAACTCCTTAAAAGTAGACAAGAAAAAACGAGTTGGTAAAACCCATGCTCATCAGATATATACGATGACAATGCCCAGTGCAACAATTATTAATGCTTTGGCAAAACGTTTAGGGTTGGAAACGCCACTTTTTATTGTCATTTGGTACGAATCATTTAGTTTTATAATGTCTGTTAATACCACATTATATGTCCAATTCTTCCAGCCTTCCTCTGTGTTTTCACAAAAAAATGTGCGACTTATTCTTTTTTTTTTTAAGGAATTTAATCTATGGTAACATTATGACTTTTTGTTGAGCATTTTTGGACTTTGAACTATTAGTGTTTCTCTTTTCAATCACATCTTCTGATTTCTCATTTGTTCTTTCAATGAAAACCTGCTGCTCGTATGTGCATCATATTATTTTCTTTACTCTCATACATGCAAGTCTGTCCTTACTGAGGTGCAAATTACTTAAAGTATGAAGATTGGAGATTGTTCTGAGGTGATCTAAGTCTTTCTATGTCATGTAATTGACATAGTTGGGACATTTTTGTTCTGAAGCTGACAATGCTGCTTGCTTTTTTTATCTCTTAATATGTTTGCCAAAAGTATCATATTTTATCTGCCTATTCAATTAAATTATCTGAGGATATTATTGTAGGGCCATGTAAAATATAAGGAGCCTACCTCACTCTTTGAGCACTTTATTATTGCTGGGCTTCATCCAGATGCTAATCTTGAAGTTGTGGAGGATGCATTTGCTAAAAGGAAGAAATGGGAGTTAGAATTGGCAAATTCTGAGATATTAGACGTTAAAATGCTGCAGCATCGGGAGCCTCCAATTCCAACCTTGGAACCTCAGGTTGACTGCATGACTAAATCCTTTCCTGGACTTTTTTTTTTTTTCCTTCCTATTTTCAACACTATTACCTGATATTTACTGGTCAAGTTATTTTTTTCACATTTATGTACTCAGGATCTCTTTTTAAGATCAATTTAGCTTGAGAGAGAGAGAGAGAGAGAAATTTTTTGGTTTATCTATCTTGAACAATAATATCTGTTGGTTCTCTTCTCATATTGGCCCAGCTATACTTTTGAATCGGCTGACATATATTCCTATTGTTTTATCTTTTATCTACAGATACTATTTAACTATCCTCCTGGAAAGAGGTTAGCAATGCGGCCAAAGGATCTAGCTGCCTTCTGTTTTCCTGGAGGTGTTAAGGTATGATCTTGCTGATTCTCTGTGATGCTATGTGTATTTACTCAAAAATAGGTATATTTAACATGCATCTTGTTAATTTTTATTTTTATTTATTTATTTATTTATTTTTGTGTGCTAACATTCATTTATTAGTCACTTTGTGCTAACTTTCATTTACTAGTAACACTTGGCTCATTCAAGATTGTCATAATACAGGCACGTTTGATAGAGAGGACTCCATCACTAAGTGAGTTAAATGAACTTGTTTATGGACAGGTATGGCACACCAATGTTTTTTCCCCTGCACTATGAATAGCTCCTACCTTTGTGACATCTATTTGTTCCTAATTATTTTCTTTCCGTTAACAAAATATGTTCTTTTCGATAGAGCACATTATTAGCAATATATCTATAGTTGGAGTGTATCTAGTGAAGTATAATTACTATGAAGTATGGAGAACCCCTGGAGCTCTATCTTTCTCTTTCTTTCTTCTCCTTCCTCTTTCTTCATTAACTTTTTCTCTGCTTGTACACACAAAATCATGTTGGTTTTAATTCCGAGGAAATATTAGTAGTTTAAAATATGATACCAGGTGAAATATGGCTACTCTTTGCCGGCGCCAGTGCCTCGTCTCAGTGTAATCAGGTTTTATGTGCTAGTGGCATCAACTTTTGCTTCATGAGATCCTTGTGATGTTTTTGTTTGCAAGATTATACTATCCCTTCAAAGGCGCATGAATTTTTTCCTCATCCTTTGTGTTTTTTTTTGATAAGTTGTTCATTTGGTTCAGTTATTAGACATTGTACTATGATAATCTATACAAAAGGGGCTAAAATTTAAAAAACCGTGGAACGTAAACTTTGCTAGTGCGGCTCATTATTGAGAGGTGGATGTCTTTGCCTCATTCTTCAATTTGTTGTATTCAGTTGGAGTGAGACAACTTTTTTTGCTTGGATTGGCGTCCCTAGGGAAGATCCTTACCATGGACAACCTTAGGAAACTGCATGTTATTGCGGTCAATAGGTGCTGTACATGCAAGAGGAATGGAGAGTTCGTAAACCATCTTCTCCTCCATTACGAGGTTGTTTGTGCCTTATGGAATGCTTTTTTCCAGTTGTTTTGGGCGGTCTTGGGTGATGCCTAGATGAATCGTTGACTTGTTTGCTTGTTGGTGGATTGGTGGTAGCACTAAAAGTGTTGCTGTGCGGAAGATAGTGCATTCTTACCTTTTGTGGTGTCTTTGGAGGGAAAGAAATGATAAAAGTTTTGTGGACTGCGAGAGGATGTTGGTGGAGCTTTAGTCCTTTTTCTTTCATCTCTTTCTTTCATCCTCTGCTGACCTCTAGCACTTAGTTCTTAACATTTTCAGGATCTCTTGGGTCATGCCTAGTAACATCCTAGAGTTGCTCCATTGCTGGAATTTTCAAGGGCGGGGGTCACCCCAAAGAGGCCATCTGAAAAGTTATTCTTGCTTTCTTATTGTGGAGCATTTGGAGAGAAAGGAATCAGTGTCTCTTTGAGTATAGTGAGCCTAGTGTGCTTTTTCAAAAATCCCCTTTTTTGAGGTTTTTTTGGCTTGGGTTTCCGTATATGTTCCTTCTTTTGTCTCAGAAAATCTGTAAGATTTGATTTGCTTTTTAGATTGTACTAGCCTCTAGGGTCTTGGCTCTCTTGTATACTTTTCGTGTATGAGGGCTTTGCCCTTTTTTTTTCTATAAATTTTTATTACTCATCAAAAAACAAAAAAAAAAAAATTAGACAGCTGCGTTTGTAGCGATGATTTGACTATCTAGTTGCTTGGAGGCCTGTGAAATCCTTTTTGATGCAAGCTATTTGGTTGAAACGAGAAGCAGTAATTTTTTGGGGAGACGAAAATGGGATTTCTCTATACCTTTTCTCCTGGGTCTCAATTTATCCTTGTATCATAGCTATCTTGTACTTCTCTTTGGTGTAGATTCTTTTTGGATTTTATTGGTGCCTTATACTTTAGGACTTAATTTCTATCCTTTTTGTTTTTTGTTTATTATCTTTCTTTTTACTTTCTTACCTTTTTTTTTCTTATTATTTTTTTCTCTCTAAGAGCACAACGTTAGTATTCTCTCTGTACTTGGGTTGTGCCCCTTTTAGGTGATTTGTAACTTTTTTTTTTCTCTCAATCAAATTAGAAAAAAATAAACTATCTAGAATCATTCAAATGGTAACAATTGAAACATAGTCATTAACGTATAATTATTTTACTACTTTAGAGGTGACCATATATATGTTTGTCAACCTTTTGGCTGAGTTGTTATATATGATGTTTACTCGAATCTTTTTACTTATCAAAAAAAAAAGAAAAGAAAATGTTGTTATATATGATGTATCTAGCCCCTGATATCCTCTTAGCCAGTCACCTTGTAGAATCTGTTGCAAGTTGTACACTAATTTTATGTTCTCTCACCATTATATATGAGTAATTAAACTTTTTCTTTAAGCTGTTACTACCTTGTTGCTATTTATCATGTATATGGCACTCTAGATAATCTTTCCTAGTCATCTTCTTGTAGAATTATCGCAGTTTGATGTGCCATTTTTATGTTTTATTCACCATTATATATGACTATTAAGCCTTTTTCTTTTCAAATATTCTCAACAGGAGCATTTAAGCAGAGATGATTTAGCATTTATTTTTTCACTTAAGGTAACTATTCCTTTTGTTTCCTCGGTTCATTTGTATATCTGAGTTATTCTGTTCCTTTTACAATATGTTAATTATTTTGTCTTATTTATTCATTCCTTGTGACCTTAATTCACATGACTGGGATTTATGACACTGTTGCCGGTATTAATGAAGCCATTTTTAATCCACTCTGTTCAATTTATCCTTATGTAATGATTTTCTCTATGCATTTGCATTTATCTATTCCTTCTTTGCATCACACGCACCATTTTTTGACAAGTATCTGGTCTTGTTTTGACACTTCGCAATATTTTCAATCATGAATTTATGTAGTCTTTTTGCTCTTATAAGAGAAAAAAGAAAATATGATCTTCTGGTGTATATAATTGTATGATGTTACCTAGTGTGAAACTTTGTTGCTTTTAACTTCTTTTTAGTGTCATGGTTTCTGCAAGAATTAAGGGTAGATGGTTGCTGAAAATTTCATGTGCCCTTGATCAGGTGGCAGACAATGCAACACTTTATGGTGTTTGTTTACATGTTCCTGAAATTGTTCAGAGGTCACCTGGTATCTTAGGCTTCTCATCACCTCTTTCTCATCCATCTGGAGGATGCAGGCGTTTTTTGGTTTCTGCACCTCGTTGCTACTGTGTGCTTACAAGAGTTCCTTTCTTTGAGTTACACTATGAGATGTTGAACAGGTTAGCTGAAATTCGTTTAGAACTTAGAAGCATTGGTTGCCTCTGGTATTTGACAGAGACACTACAATTTAATGTTTTATTTCTATATCCAATGCAATTCAGTACATTTTACTTATCTGGATGCAGTATCATTGCACAGGAGCGTCTGAATCGAATAACAAAGTTTGTTAGTGAACTGACTCTCACTCATTATGTCCCTTCAGTAACCAAATTACATGATCATATGAATGGGAATGTTGACTCCCCTGAGAGGGAGTCTTATAGTCATTGGATGGCTTCTGCTATACCTGTTGACAATGCACTGGCCCTTACTGCTGCTGCTGCAGGAATTATACCTGATGATGACATCCCACCCTCTTCATTAAAGATATGGGAACCTCAGTCCCCTGAAAGTGTTACCGCCAGTGAGGCTTCAGATTTGAGCCAAGTTAGGGAAATAGACAAAGATGGTAGTAAGAATTCACAATGTTTTGATGAGTGTGCTCTTGAGGCCTTGGAAACTCGTTCAGAACCTTTGGAAAGAATGTGGGGTTCCTATGAAAATGATCAAACTTCTCCGGAGGTAGGGACATTGTTTTCCTCTAGGAATCTCGCACTGGAGCGTCTTGGGAGTTCTGAATCCCTATTCAGGTGGTAGTTTTATAGTTATTCTACTATTAGTTTTGTTTTATGTGCTTCTTTCTCTACTTAGTAGGGGATCTCTTGTATATTTCCTGTGTACATGAGTTACGTTCCTTTGCGTGTTTTTTAATATACATTATTTATAAAAAAAAGATCAGACTGAAATAAGTGAAACTCAGATCTGATCCTTTTATGGCTAGTACTTGATAAATGTCTGCAACTTTCATTTAAGTAAATGCTTTATCATCTTTGTTCTAATTCGTCTGTTTTGCTTTGACTGTGTCAGATTACTTGATAGTTGTCATTTTTGCTAGCTTCTAAAGTGTATATCTGATAAAATTTCAGTAATATATTGCTATTTTTTGGCAGTCCAGTTAGAAGCACCGCATCGGAGGATGACGATTATGAAAGTTTTATGAATTGTGAAAGAGTTTTTGGAGATGACTTAATTATGGAATGGGCTAAGGTTAGTTTATCATAGTTTCCCATTTTACACATTTTTATATTGTATGTTGTAGTTCAACTGCCATTTGATCATTCTCGTTGTTGCTGTTGTTGATATTTTTTGTCTTATGTATTCTTGTTACAGGAGAATAAAAATGATTTGCTCCAGATAGTTTGTGGATATCACACTTTGTCTCTCCCCACACGAGGAAGTGAATTAGTTTTCCAGCCTCTTGAGCATTTACAGCCTATTGAGTATAGGCGACCTCCAGTTGCTTTCCTTGGCTTACATGAAAATAATTTAGATTCGCTTGACGCTTCCGAGGTATTTCTTTGGTTAATGATCATCTAGGAAGCACAAACACAGACACTGCATCACATGCCCACTCACACAATTTGATGATCATGTCTTTAATTCCTAATTTATTTTTTGACAAGTAATTCAATCTGATTAGAAAACTCAAAGTGGTACAACTCAAGTACGCATGAAGTTTACAAGAGAAGCCTCATATTAGGGAGAAAAAGAAGAACACAAGTCCAACAATTTAGTAAAACTAGAAAAGTGAGACTATTGTACTTTGTCATCCCATGCATAAAAGGATTTGAACATAACGGTAGCTCTACCATCAAATTCTCGCTATGATCAAAGCTTCTTGTGTTTTGCTTTCTTAAAATGCAGCACATTAAGCAAAAAGGGGTTAACCTTCAAGCTTTTAAAATGTTACGGCTTCCCAACTGACCTCTCCAGTCAGCCAACAACTCTATCACTCTTCTAGGCATGACTCACTCTACACCAAAAAGATGGAAGATGGAAACTCATAATTCTCTCACCACGTCATAGTGAAGAAGATGATTTATGGAATCTCCACTCTTGCACATACAATACCAATCCACCTTTATTACGTTCATCTCCCTCAAGTTATCCAAAGTTAAGATCTTCCCTAATGTTGCTGTCCACACAAAGAACGCTGCCCTCGAAGGAGCCTGAAATCTCCAAATACTCTTCCAAGAAAGTTGGGAGCCAACGGGAGTTCATAGAGCATGATAAAAGGATCTTACTTCAAATGTCTACCTTTTGGACCATTAACCTAAGTACAATTAGGGACAGGGTTTAATTCCTAGTCTATTTAAACCTGATTTTCTATTGTATTAGTAGCTTTTGATGAATTAAAATTTTGATCGAGTGTTGTCATCTATCTTCTCCATCGTTTCTTCTATCTCTTGTGCTTCTTTCTTCTTCCCTCTTACCTCTTTTCTTCTTCTCTCATGCTTCTTCTCTTCTCTTCTCAACTTCTTCTTCTTTCTCTTCAAACTTTCTTCTCAATTACTTGTTGTCCTAAATTATCGGTTAAATTGAATCAAATTTATGACCCCCAAACCACTAGAGCACATTGGAGAACAAATCTTCGACTAACTGACTAAATGGAACTTGAACTCATCACCAACTCCACCTGAAAAAACGTCCCTTTTGAAGTTTCTCAATTTGGTTAGCAAAACCTATGGGGATGGGGGAAAAAGACAAATAATAATTAGGCAGATTGAAGAGAATGCTTTTAATTTGTGTTAACCGACCACCCTTAGATAAATAAAGCCTCTTCCTCTTCCAATTAGCCAAACGATGTTCCATTTTTTTAACAACACCATCCTGTATTGATTTAGCCTTATATGAAGCTCCCAAAGAAGACCCAAATACTTCATTGGCAAAGAAGCTACAATACAAAAAATAATTCGAGTCAAATCCCCTACATCATCCACCTCGTGGACGGGGGTACTGAAGTTGTACAAAGGTGACAGCCGAAGTTGATCTTGGAGTTAAAAGGCTTCCATCTCTCTCTTACAACAATGTTGTAAATGAAAACCATGAACTGAATCAGTTTGTTTTTTTTCCCTCTCTTTCTAAAGTTGAGTCTTGGAGTTAAAGACTTCCATCATGTTTCTTCTTCTTCTTCTTGAAGGATCCCTTGCCTTTCTTAATTACTACCGAAGACCCTGATTTAAAAAATGAAAGACATGAAATGATGTTAATGTGTTGCAATTTTGTCCAAGCTGTGTTTGAGAAGTGTTCTATACGGAATATGCCTTAATTAGATTATTTTATTTAGGATGTGTGAAAATGAGTCTGGCATGCACTGGTTAGAGCATGCTGGCACCCCACTCACAAGGTGTTTCAGTTCTTTCTAGCTGTTTATTTTTAGGCTTTGCTCTTTCATAAATTATTTACTCAATATGAACTTCATAAAAGGTTAATGCAAAGTTGGCTGCTGCTGAGGATGCTCTTGCACTATCAATATGGACAACTGCTACAATTTGTCGAGTGCTCTCCCTTGAAAGTGTAAGCACGATTGCATGGATTGTGTTAAGAAGTGTTGATCTTTTTCAGAATCTGCTTTGAGTAGTTCTTCATATAAATAATTTTTTTCCTTGTGAAATATTTCTGGTAGAAGTTATATTTTTTTTTGGGCTTGCATCATCATGTGAGTTTTGTTTGTTCTTTTCTTTCTTCTGATCAATATTTTCTGATGGTATATTTCGTGGGATAAGGAAGAGTTGTAACAATTCTACCCATATAGAGTTTGTTAAAAATGGTAGAAAGCCTTAAAAGAACTGACAGATATTACTTGAGAACTTATACAGGTTGTTGGGAACATATTGAGTGCAGCACTTCTTTATGTTTGAATTCTCATCATTGTTACACTGCAAATTTAGAAACCAGAATTGGATGCCTTTGATATCATAAATAATATGCTATCACATTTTCTGAGAGGCAATTAATGTCTGAATTAAGTTGGCTAATGTTTAATGTGATCCGGTCCAAAGAAAAAAAGGATTTCATATGATGTTATTTGCATCATGGGATGTGAAATACAAGTTTATAGCTCACATTTTGCATCCCACATCTACTTTTTTTTACTGCTGACAAATAACCAGGTGGTTATGTTTGGGGACTGGGGTGGGGCGGTAGGGTGAGGGCAGGAGCATGCATTTGGATGGAGGAGAGAGCGGTAAAAAAAATTGTGGAATGGACGAAGTACTAATATCCTAGTAATTATTTTGCATCAAACTGTATGATCATCACATGGTACTGCCTAGAGGCATATATGGAATGTGATAAGGCTTTTGTGGTTTTGAAGCCCACCCATTTTCTTGCTAAATACTAAAGATCTGTCCTTTTGTTACTTCTGCTAGTAAGTGTCTTTATGTGTATTTGAATTAAGTTATTCATTTGATAGTTGGATACTCCTTAGCCCTTTGGATAGAGGTGCTGACCTAGGAAGTTTTAGGTTGGGATTGTATGGGTTTTTTCCAATAATTTTTTACACTAACATAAATAGTATTTCTATAGTCTCAAGGAGAAAACATCTCCTTACTTTGATTACTAGCTCTTTGGCTTTCTTTCTGATGTATAAATAAAATCCACGAAAAGGTACAAAAAGGTTATTTCTTAGTAGATAAAGGTAGTTATGTATAAAGGTTTAATGCCAAATACAATGTGTTATTTACTAGATGTACCTACTTCTTAGTGAAACGAGAGAAGACAAACAATGTGCAACAAAAAATCAATCTTTTGATGACATTGACATTATATTAAAATTGAATGTAACTTTTTCTGCTTTCAAGTCTCACAAAGCCTTTGTTTTTATACATCTGACTGGTAGACTTCCATCCTAGTATTTGAGCCATTAGTAGGTATATGTGCTTCATCAGTAGTAGTATGCATTTTCATAGTGAGTTGGGAATATGATAAGTGGTCGTTCTTGCAGATTTTGGCATTGGTTGCAGGAGTATTATTGGAAAAACAAGTGGTAGTAGTGTGCCCAAATCTAGTAAGTTGATTTGTTCTTGGAAACAATTGTCAACCCAGAGATCAATATTTTGCTTTCATTATGTTTTGTGCTTAGTTGTTTATCTGGAGCTGTTTCCTATTCTGGATGACTTGGATGGAATTCTCCTCATTTGACTTAGGCTTTGACACAAAATTCAACCAATGCAGGGTGTTCTATCAGCTATAGTGTTATCTCTTGTTCCCATGATTCGGCCATTTCAGTGGCAGAGTTTATTTCTTCCTGTAAGTTCAACGGCATTCAGCCAGCACTATTGTCTGTTTTTGAAACAATTATAGCCAACAGAAAGCACTTTGGATATAGCTAAAACCTTGAAATTATGCATTACATACCAGTGATTGTTTCTTTATGAATTATATTTGAAATCCAAAAGTTTCTGTTCAGTTACGAAAATTGTTAATCTGCTTCACTCTTTCTTAAAGGAAATATCTGCAGTTAGGTGCTTTACTTTCTCGAAGGTGAGACATATGCCTTAAAGCATAAGGTCTCAACCCTTTTGTTTCATTTACACAAATATATTTGTGTATGTGTATCTGTGTATACACACACACAGGGGGAGAGAGGGAGGGAACGGGTTCTGGGATTGTACATTCTGAGTGATGGTTGGACATGCTTGACTTGTTAATTCAGGCTATTTTCAACATTTTGTCAGCCAGGGAAAAGGTTTCCTATAGGATTTAAAAATTTCTGATTTTTGGCACCCTTTACAATGATTTTAAAGAACTTTCAATGTTTGATATTTCTGGAAGTGTTTGGAGACTTTTTAGTTTAACATTGTTAGTATCATCATCCTGTTAAAGTATTGATTAAATGATTAAATTTATCTCTTCCTATTAACTTAAGCTTTTGGGATAAGTGTTGATTTAACATGGTATCAGAACCAGAAGTCATAAGTTCGAATCTTGACTACGTCAATTCACCTCATTTAAATTAATATTTCACGTTTTGGGCCTCATCTATTAAAAATGAGTTTAAGCCCACATGTGAAGGACAATGCTAAAGTATTGATTAAATGATCTCTTCCTTTTAGTAGTGATTTAACACATCTTGGAGTTTCCTTTTACGGGGATCAATACTAATATAATGGCGCTTTATTCAAAGAATGAAGTCTTGTTTTTGACATAGTAGCTTAAGGCTTATTTGATTAAATTTCACTTTCCTATTTTTTTTTTTCCCAAAAGAAACGCAGAGGAAAATATCTTTTGAAAAATATGTTTCTAGTTTCAAAAGACTAGAAACAGTCACAAAATTCCGAAGAAAAAGAAAAAAATAGGGAAGCAAGAATTTTAATTTTCCATTAAAAATGGAAAGGTTATAACGCCATTCACGATAGCCACCACCCTGATATCACCACTACCACTTCAACACCACTTTGCCACCGGTACTGGTGCTGCCACCACCAGGCACCGATGTGGCCGCCCATACTACCACAATATCACTAGGACCACCAATGTTCTGACTTTGTCTCCTCCACCACATCCATGTTGCCGTTGCCACCATGCTTTGAAGATCAAAGGAAAGGAAAAGAAAGACAGGAAAAGAGAAAAGAAGGCCCAAAAATTGGAAATAAAATGAATATATAATTGTTTCCTGTTTTTATAAACAAAAGTCAGCAATATGTAAACGAGCCTCAACTTCATGATTTTCGTCCTTTTGTCAGCTAAATTGCTTTTTTTTTTTTCTCCTTTGAAAATGTTTCAAGAGTGGGAAATTGTGTTGTTTGTGTGTTTTTACATAGGATATTGATATATAGCTGGTTTGCTTACTCTTTACACTAAGTTTCTACTGATTTTTCCAGGTTCTACCAGACAAGATGCTTGATTTTCTTGATGCTCCAGTTCCTTATATTGTGAGTATGTTAACTAATATAAACAACAAACAATCGTGTTGCAGTCTACTTTCTTTGATGAGCTTTTAAAGCAAGTTCCATGCCTCTATTGGCTTTATTTCATGTTTAATGTTTTAAGGGTGTACATTAATAATTTGAGTAATGCTAGAAACTACATTTTTATCACACAATGCTGATGTGGCAATTCCAACTAACACTTGATCTTTATTTCTATTTTTAACAAGGATTGATCCAAAAATTTGTCGAGACTGCCACGTCAGTATTGTGAGATAGCTATGGGATGAAAATATTTCTAGCATTACTTTAATAATTTAGTCATTAAAATTTCTTCAGCGAAATATTAAGCAAAATGGGAGTTTGGGAGAGTTACTATGTGAAATATCCTCCAAGAACTATATAGTTTTTTAATATCTTGACATTGAATCTTGTGCCTTTTCTGTGAGTGTGTTGTATTATTTAGGAAACTAAGATTGGCAGAGTTCAGAGAACTTGAAATTGAGGGTCAGTTTATTAGATGATCGTATCACTGTTTCAATGTGGCCTTTTGTTGGTATATCTTGCAGGTTGGCATAGAACATAAACTTGCTGATCTGAAGATGAAAACTTCAAATCTTGTTCGCGTTAATGTGCTCAAGGACCAGGTTGGTTAGGGCCTTGGAGGCTTCTTTGTTGTTTGTATATGTTCAACATATAGTTGAGAAGTATATTGTCTTCAGTAGCCTAATGGAGAAGATCACTTTATTGTCGCACTAGAATCAGAATCCAGCACTATGCCAGATTGTTCTAATATGATTCAGAAATTCTTAGTGCCTTATAATGTTTTATTTGTAGTGCAGAATGTCAGGTACTTGAAACTGTAATGTAAGAAAACGAGAACAAATATATTAGCTTGCTTTCCTAGTGCCCCGTTTTAATAATTCTGTATCACTTGTGTTCATCGTGTATATATATCTTGTTTTTCGACAAGCATAATTTAGAGTACGAAAGTCAAGATCTTCTTAGTGGTCCTACAACAGATTTACGTTAATGATTGTTTGAATTTTTTCAAACTTATTAAGAATTAATGTATTCTTACTGTTACTTTGTTGTTTGAGCAGGTGAAGATGTGTCACTTGCCAACACTTCCCCGGCGCAAAGAGCTTGTTTCTGAACTGGGGCCAATCCATGCTAGACTGTCGCATGAAAGTTCAATTGCTAAAATGCATCCTGTTTATAGGTGCAGTGAAGTGCAGGTGATTACGATCTTCCATACTAAAAAACATTTGATGTTTCTTCTTGATAGTCTGCTTGTTTTTCTTGTTACAAAACTACATTTCTAGGAGGCATTAATAGATATAGAGGCAACGTGCTTTATATGATGAAAAAACACTAGTGAAATTTTCCTGAACTTTAGAATAAGAAACTCGCTTTATTAGTTTAATTTGTCATGTAATCAGTACAATAATGATGAAGACTGAAGAGATATAAATGCAAGGATGTGATCATGTTTGAACTTAAACTGATTTGTTCATTTAATTATGCTGTTAAGATTTTCCAAATTATGTAAGGTTTAATTGGAAGTTATTGGTCTCTTCTTGTGTCTCTTGGCAAGTCAAGACTTCCTAAGTCTTACAGAAGCATCTGTTTTAGATGTAACTTGAATACGATTAAAAATAAAATGCTAGAAGGTGGCTGATGAATTTCAATTGAATTATTCTGATCAATATTTAGTTAGTAAATGTGGTAAATGTTGAGTTATTGTGTTGCTACAAACCACTTGAAGGCAACTCTGTCATTCCCTGCACACTTCCCAATGCTAGTCACTATAATTTGCTTTCTCTTGCTCTTTTAACACCCTGAAGCGCGAGTTTTTGTAGCATCAAGCACCTAGGCAGTTTTTATTTTCTTCCTTGTTTTGGCATCTTTACCACCTTGTATGAGTATAGTCTGCTCCTCATGCTTTATGTTTCAGGCAGCAACTAATATTTGCAGTGCTGATTTGCAGGCTAAAGCAGCAGCTGATTTTTTGAATGTCATGAAGCAGTACTTGGAGTCACTTTGTTCAGATCTGAGATCTTATACAATAACTAATGTACAATCAAACAATGACAGGGTTAGTGTAACTTTTTGAGTAAATTTTTGACATTCCAGTAAATTTTTGAGTAACAAAACACTGCAAATACCTTGGAATGCCTAGTTTATTATACTTCTTTGACATGCAAGTCTTTGGTTATTATTTCCAGGTTTCTTTACTTCTTAAAGATAGCTTTATTGATTCCTTTCCTAGTAGAGACCGACCATTTATCAAGGTAATTTTGGGCTCTTTAATTTATTGTAATTTGTGTTACTATGGAATGCAGTTTAGTCATTTTATACTAAGGAATGAGGAGATTTAACAAAATGAGGCACAACTATTGTACATGTATTCAGCTTAAGTAATGTAATACTAACGTCGTGATCATCGTCATTATCATGTGGCATCACCAGCAATGGCTATTTTCCAATCGTCCTAGCCATACATGCATGGAACTGGTGATACTCCTAAACTAGGCTGACAGTATTGGTCAACAATATTGCTGAAAAACATTTGTAAGAACAAGAAAACACCATAGGCAGGTTGAAGCAAACTTTCATAATATGATAGCCTGTGAGCAACTTTCATAAAGATCATTTAGATTGGCTAGCTCTTTCTCATACACACATCCAGCCCCGACTGACAGATACACACATGAATAATTTTAATTCCCACAGCAAGGTCAGGTCAGGTCAGATGCTTGGAGGCAGAGCCCCAAACCTCCTGAGAAGGATCTGAAGCCCTGTGAATCTGAGTACTGTGGGGCCTGTTTGCATGCATACGGTCAATTTAATGGGTTTAGTCCAGGTAGTGGTTAAAAGGTGGGATGGAATTTGGGTAGGACTCAGCCAGTTCTAGATCATCATTAATGTCAAATTGTACAATTTATTGCAGTGCTTAACTGAGAAGGTGACTCTGTTAATCGACTCTATCATAAGGTAGAGGACTAAGATTTGGGTAGGCTTAAAAACTTGGATAATCACATATTGAATGATCCAAGTGCATTTCTATCTATGATAAAGTTCAAAGGAAGCATAAAGTCTTGAAGTCTTGTGAACCATCTCTTTTTTAAAAATAAATAGGGCATTTAGGTTAAATTCGAGTCTCTGCATTTAATACCCTTTTGAGTTTTATTATCATATCTGGTTTGTGAATTCCATGTGTAGGAGATTAGGCTGTACCCAGAAAAAGCTGATTTGTAATGAATTAAATGGATCAATAATGGAGACTATTTACATATGTGATCTTCATTTTTAGATTGCCTTGAAGTTGTATGGTCAATGTGGATTTTATTGCTTATGCCATTGGTTGTTTGGATTCTGCAGCTCTTTGTAGACACACAACTGTTCACCGTTCTATCCGACTCTCATTTGTCCAGCTTCGAGAACGGGTACAGTTAACTTAATCCTGTTGCAATTGCAATGCATCAGTTCAAAATTCCTAATTGCAGATGAAGATCCATTAGACTTTATGATTAATTGAAGGATAATGGTTCTCTTGCTGTTGGTGGCGACCCCTCAACAAATTTTGTCAAATCTAACAGTTTTGGAGCCATTGACTGTGAACTTCCATAGGGCTGAAGATTGTAGCTGTGACTTTGTAACATAATGCTTAAAGTACAATTGCAAATACCACACGCCAATATCCATTGTACTGCCTAGCACAAGGGATCATTACCCTCATCTCTATAGTGGATCTCATGTTGAACTTATTATATGTTTGTCTCAATCCAAAATTTATGTAAATAACTTACTAAAACAGTTTATGAGGAGATGCTTTTAGGTGATTACATAAACTTTGTCTCAGAATAGATTTCAATATATGGTAAATGATTCTCTCTCGCTCTCTCTCCCTCTCCTCCCTGGATTGGATTCAAGATGAAATTGATATGACTATATCTCAAATCTCACAAGCCTCTTATCCTCATTCGATCACAACAGAAGAGCAAGTCAAAATATAAAAATTTACATTGAGTTTAGGGATAATCAGGTTCGAACTTACTGTGATTTCCACCATGCCAGAGTGATACTCTACCATTGAGTTATAATATCCTTTGCCCCCATCAAGGAATAGAACTGATTGAACAATATTAAATGCCAAAAAATTCTTCGTCTTATGGGTGTGTATGTATCATGTATGGCTTAACCATCTTCTCATTTTACCAATAAAATGATTTTATGCATCTTACATTAATATTGTTAAAGAGAAATGCTATATACTACACTCTCATTTTACTCTTATCTCACTTGACTAATGTAGCAGTGCCCATCAACCTTTAGAGGCTAATAGGTACTATCATGTCAGCCTAATGAAATGAAAGTATAGCATATAACATTACTTATCGTTAAATGTGCACTCAATGTGCCATTGAGTAGGGCACTGTCTTGATGCCAATTTAGAGCTCTCATTGCATTGCATAAGAAGTGAATTTCATAATAGATCAATTGCTAATACTGGAGGTACTTTCGAAGTTGTTTATGGGTTTCTAGATTTTAAAAGAGCTGAAACTCTGAAAGCTTCTTTCAAATATAAATCCATTGGGAGTTGCTTTCAATGTTGTGTTTTAGGAGCACAATTTTAAGAAGCTTTAAATTTGCTACTTGCCAAATTTCCAACCTCCACGCCTAAGCTGCAAGAACTGGAATGGCGTGCGCAAAGACAACTTAAACACAAAATACTTTCAAACACTTTTCACACATTCTTATAGGAATATTTTGACAAAAGAATTGCTTAATTCTACATTTTCTCAAGTGTAGAATCTACCCAAAAACACTCATCACTCACCAAAAAATCCTTCTCATCAAGTGGTTTCAGATTCATCCTGTAACTTACTTATTTACAAGAACTTATTCACCGATATTGCCTACAGCAGCCGCCAAAAATTTCAATTGGCTTATCCCTTTAAGAGTAACTTCGTTCTTTTCAAATCATTTTGTTTTCTTCTTCCTTATTTTCTGAAGAGAAAATATCATCTAATTGTGTTTCTTTCAGCATCATTAAACAAAATAGAAGTTGATTGGATCTTAGGACTGACCACTAGATGCCAGATAATCTACCAGATACCAATCCAAATCGGGTAAAATTAGCCAAAGGCAAATCATTTTACTATTTCAACTGTTGCCCTCAACATTTTACGACCGGTAGAGTTTTCTAACTTCCTCCAACTCAGTTTGGAAGAAAAGTTTGTCCTTTTACGATTGTACAGTGTAACCCTCTATTAGGTAGTTGAGAAAGTTTAAATATCGAGCATAGACACGCACCACAAGAAAATAAAATTAGGGTACTTACTATACAAATACTTGTACAACAAGGCTACAATATTATCTTGTTTCTTCGAGAAAGCTATAGCAAAATTGTTATTCTAATTTGATCAGACACTATCGAAGTCAAGTTTTATACGGGTAATCCTGTCATATTCATACGGAGCCATCAAGGTCGAAGGGTAGGGACACAGCTCAGTTCCATGTGAGCCAATTTCAAACTCCTTCTATGGCTGCGACAACATTTCAAAGAAGGGGAAGAGGGTGGGGAGGTTGGAAGGTTGGAAAAAGTATATGGCTAAAGCCTAAGGGACTTACATTTTCCACTTCAACTGGCCTTAATTTTCTTTGTTCTATTTAAGCAGCAGCTTTCCCCTCCTAATGGCAGCTATCATGAGCCAGAATCAGATCATTTCTCTTCATCCTCAGAGTCTGATTTTGCGAAGACGGGTTCAGGTTGGGTTTCTGCATATGCTGGAGCAATGTACTTCGGATCTTTTGCTGCAGCATCAGCAAACTTTAGTATAGCTTCTCTTGGATCTTCATCCATCCATGTCTCCTTGATCATACCACCTTGCTGCAATTGAAATCAAATAAGTCTCTCCACTAGTTCGTTTTTAAAGTATGGAAACATCAAGGATGAAAAAAAAAGGGACAAGAAAAGGAGCGTTCTAGAGGGCTAACACAATACCTTAAGAAGATATTGGGTCAATAAGCTGCCTGCACTTGTACCAACTCTTCCACCAAAACCTGGTCCTGTCATGGGGAGTTCAGGCTTGTGGGACTTCCTAGGATCCTTCAATTCTTTCTCCCGTTGACGCTTTCGACTTGGCTGATCTCTAAATAAAGGTAGAGCATGAGGGTTGTGAACCACAGGTTTTGCCTCAAAATCATCAACAGATTTTTTCCTTGGAGCACGTGCAACACAGACAAGAGCCCCTCTCTCGCTGAGGGTTGGATCATATAATATGTGAGTGCCTCCTTGGCTTTTGTCCCCAGATGTTGCAAAGATCTGCAGAAACAAAGAAAAGCATGCATGAAATAAGTATGTTTTCTCACTCAGAAGTGTTGTAAAATTTGTGAGACACATATGAGTATGATCCATTATCATGCTGTTGTACTGCATGTAAGAACAAAGATGATTATATAATGATTTTCGGACTAAAAAGCATGTTATATGATGTTTACCTGATTGAGCTTTGGGTGCCAAGCACACTGCACAACACTACAAGTAGGGGATATCCCAACTCTTGAAACAAGTTCAAGCTTGGCTCGATCAAAAAAGCATAGCAAACCTCCGGTTGTGCTCTCCCTTTCAACAGATGTTCCAGTTAAGAATAGTTGTTCATCTGGACTGAAAGCTATATTAGTTTGGGCATAGTGGTTTGGAAGATCTACAAACACCTTGAGCGGCTCTTTCATTTGGCGCAAATCCCAAACCTGACATGCATATTTCATAAATTACAAGGAAAAAACAAGCTAGACAAATGAAGATTAGGTACATATTCAATGTAAACTGAACAACAATGGCCTCTGAACACATTTATTATCACCTTTAGTGAATCATCAGAGCTTCTTGACAATAAAATTCGTCCATCGCTAGAGAACTTAAGACTAGTAATTTCCTCTGAATGACTTTTTTCAACATATATGTCTGGCCTGCTTCCCCATCCAGGCTTAAGGTTCCATATCTGTTAAAAACAACAAAAAGCACCAATGTGAGAAAAAGCTGATGCAAAGTTCATTATGTCCAAGAGCCACACAAAAAAGATCAGTTAGCATATGCGAACATCAAGGAGCCAAGAGATTTTCTCCCCTATTGCAATCAATAGGCACAGAGATATCAGGACAACAACTGCAAGTACCTGTATAGAACCATCTGCTATGCCACCAGCAATGCATTTCCCTTCACGATCCCAAGTGCACGTGGTGACTGGAACCCTTCCAGGTCTCGCAAGCTTTGGTTTTATGACCTATCCATTGAATGATTGAAGCATTGAGTTTACTCGATACATATAGTGGGGTTGACGGAGGCATTTCATTTAAAGGTAATCAACCTTGCCAATGTGCAACACGTGATTATCATTAAAGGACAGATTTTTTTTTTCGACAAGTAATGCATTTCATTAAAAAAGCAGAGGGGTGTAACCCTAGTATATAAGAAGCATTCAAGAAAAAACACTTTTAACGAGAAAGAGAAATTAAAGGCCAGATGTTTCTCAAAAACATTTCAAGTAAATGAGAGAGAGAGAGATCAAGCAAGTCCTAGCCAATTTTCTTTTTAGGTTGAGATCAATGACGAATGCATCACATAATTCCACCAGCACATTTGGCAAGTTGCAGTTTTAGCCTATTAAGGTCACAAAATACGACAAACCTGCTTCTGACTTTTGAAGTCATTTACATCCCATATACGCAGTGATCCATCCTCTGACGATGTTAAAATTGTCTCCTTATTTTTAGGGTGCCACTCTCCGCAAGTCAATCCAGATATGTGGCCCTTGGTGTTCTTCAGATCACGGATATACATATCCCCCTTAATAAATTCACCTAGAGTAAGTCCATCACGGTCATAAATCTGAAAGACAAGGAAGATGGGCATGAGTTGTGTCCTTATATTCTATAACATTAGGCAAATGACACAAAAAAAAAAAGATGTATCTAGTACCTTAGCTTGAGCTGAGCCAGTCACACACAAGAAACGGTCTGCTGTTGGACTCCAGCTAATAGTACGAACTTGATGACCTTCAGATGGTTCCAGCTGTCTAAATGATCCCAAACGAGAATTCATCCCTTGAAAGTCATACATACGTACTGTATAGTCATAACTACCGGAAAGAACTCTAGACCCAGAGGGATCAACAGCAAGAGCTGAAACAACCTGTCAAAAGATCACCATGAACAAGTTCTCAATATGAGCCATCAGCCTAAATTGAAAGATGCACACTGCAAATCAAGATAATATCTTTTCAAAGGAGTTGTTTTTCTCCATTTGACTAGTTTTGAATCATCATTTTTATAAGTAAATTATTTATTTCTGCATGAAATTTACTTCCAGGCACTATATCTTTACCGAACACTATATTTTGTATGATTCTCTTGGAATGATATGAGGATACATCAACTTATTAAGATTACATTCTGTGCATACAAAATCTAGATTTATAATATATTTTCTCACAAAGTACAAGCTCTCTGCAGCCACAAACTTCCATTCTCTTCGGCTATATGCCAAGCTAACTACATCTCACGGCTTCATATGCAAGCAAAATCATCTAAAAGCATTGAACTTTGAACAACTTCAGTTTGTTTCAAGTTTTTTCCTCAAGTCCAATAGCCTTTCAATAAGTTATGTTCTCCGAACATTTAAAAGACATTTCATTCTTTGAGCTCTCGCAAAAACATAGCCTAAGCTATCTCCCTCGGCCACAAACAAAATTTTATCTGAAACTCAGCCATATTAAAAGATAACCCCTATTGTGTGCTTCTTCCTCAAAAACAACAATCACATAATATCTAAATGTTAACATTTCATAATTGCAACTTAATTCGCCTTTAGACTATATATACCAGTAGCTTATCACTTTGTTGAAAGTTTATGCAAAGCTATAACTTCTAATTTGCTCCTTTTTCTTTTCTCTCTATTCATAGGGTCCGTTTGGATATGTGGATTGTGATTTTAAAAAACAGCAATTTCAAAATGTGTTATTTGGAAACGGGATTTTTTTTTCAACACCAATTCATAGCGTTACGCTTCATAAACAGCTTCATTTCATTTTCCATTTCAACATAATCTACTCATTGTAACTTCGACAAGGGCGAGTCATCGAAACATGAAACTAGGAATTGGGAGGTGAAAAGCAATACCTTGGTGTGCCCCTTGAGCACAATCTCATTACTCAGCGGAATCCGGTACTGATTCTCCTCCTCCTCTTCCTCGTCATCGTCATCGTCCGAACCAGACTCGTCCACATTCGGCCCAGGTGGCGGCCTTGGCGGTCCAATCATCTCTTCCTCCTCGTCCTCAGAGTCCAGCTGGCCCGCCGGCGGCCTCGGAGGCCCAACAATCACTTCCTCCTCATCGTCGGAGCCTAATTGGGCCGCCGGAGGCGGGCGAGGTGGACCAATCAACTCAGCTTCATCGGTCTCGGGCCCACCGTTGGCAGAAGAATTAGGTTTAGGGAGTGGGGGCTTCAGATGCCGGAGAGAGGTGAGCCAGGTTCGGGAGGAGGAGGAGAGAGAAGGGATGTCGGCGGTGGGTTTGTTGGCGATGGAGGACGAGGGTTTTGGGTTTTCTGGAAGGTTCGTGGCGGTGGTGCGACGAGTGGCGCTGTGAATGACTTCAAGAGAGGTTTGGGGCTTCGATTGCTTGCCGAATGAGAGAGGGAACTGGGCTCTGATCCCATCGTACATCTCCGCCTCGTCCTCCATCTTCGCTTCTCAGCTACGCTTCTTCTTCTTCTTCTTCTTCTTCTGAGTCCTTGTTCTACCGCCATGGAGACTTGGCTGTGGTGGAAGAGAGAGGATGGGTCATGGGCCGGGCTGCTCCAGTCCGCCTGACTAAATTCCGCTTTGGACTATGGACGTATGGGTTATGGGCCGAGCCCCTGCAATGAGAATCTCCTTCAACCGCCAACTCCTCCAATTGGGCAAACAATTGTGGAAAATCTCACTCACAAAATAAAAAAATTGTGGAAAATCTCTAGTAATAATCAGAAGCAGGCTGGAACACAGAGGATAATTAATGGCAATTATTTAACAATTCGTACAATTAATATGAGAAAATTCATATGGGTGTTACTTATTCAACTAAGTGATTGAACAATCTAAAATTTATTTGAGCAGGTGAATCTCATATTACTTATTCGAATTGCTAGCAATACAAAAATTTGGACAAATAATTATTGTGGATGTCAATCCTAATCTAGATGGGAGATTGCGACCAATTTCCTCCTCATGAATTTACGAGATTTGTTTATGGTTAAGCTTACGTCCTCATTGCATGAACAAGATTAGAAGTGGCACTTTTATTCGACCAGTATTCCACTGTACTAATGTGATAATTTTAATTAGTCCTTGTTAAAAAAAATTAAAAATAAAATAAAATCAAGAGCCGGTTGCCAACTAAGTGAAATAGTGCCAAAATAAAAATAAAAATCAAGAGCTGGTTTCTAACGTATTCTACCACATTTTTAATTTATATGGTAAAAATTAAGTATTCTACCACATAAATTTTTAAAAGAAACATTTTATATGATTTAATTGTTCCCACAAGTGAACTATGATAATCTCTACACAAAGTATCATGTCATGATTTGTTTATTTTTTATTTTATAATAATCTTATAACTATTTTATATATGTTTTTATTATTTTATATAATATTAATGTAACATAAATTTGACGTCACATGTCATTAAATTTTTAGATTAAAAAAAAAACAAAAAACAAAAAAACCCTTTTTTTTAATTTATTTTTATTTTATTTTATACATGGAGGTGACTATTTGATAGCCAAAGTAATGTTTATATATATATATATATATATATATATACACAGAAATTTCCTCCAAATTAATGTATAGGAAATATCAGATTTGTCTAAATTAGTAAATTACTATTAATGACTTTAAGAATTTATTGTATGTTTTAAATATTTATAAATACTTGATATTATTTTAAATGGGTTTCAAAAATATTTCCTTTGAACTGTTTTAAACGAAACTATTTAGTATTTAATATCAAAATTAGACTAATGGCGTGGACGACTCCCGCCTGCAGATTTGTCGTTTGGGTGTGATCCACGTCCACACATGACACATCTGCCTATCTCCCCCTCCCCCTCAGTTACCAACTGTAGAGGCCTAGAGGGGTCTGATCGTTTCCCAAAACTCTAAGTCGTTTACCCACCAAAAACAATGTAAGTAAACAGGTGTTTCTAGTTGTTTCTGGGTTATGTTTGTTGGTCTACTTGCTTTTCGTTTGAAGGTTTTATTTTGTGATGTTGGTTTCTTTGTTTGAGTATGTTTATCTGGTCATTTTGGTTCATGGGTGTTGCTTTTTGCAATGTGGGATGAGCACAGGGATGGTGGGTTGAGGCCAATGGATGCTGAGCAACTCAGAGAGCATGCACACAAGATGGTGGATTTTATTGCTGATTACTACAAAAGTATTGAGAATTTTCCAGTTCTCAGCCAAGTTGAGGTCTTTACAGTCTCTCTCTCTCTCTCAGATTCTTTCTTTACGTACATAAGGGTATGAGTTTATTATAATCAGTGATTTCAATGTAGAAGACCCACGTCTTTGAAAGGCATAATATCTCTCTTTCTCTGCGTGAGAGTATTGGAAAGGGTAATATTACATGTTACATACTCAACTCTCATCCTATTCCCATATAACTGGGCGGATGTGGCAGTGCTTATAAGCCCTTGGATCAGCCTATATTAAAAGAGAAAAAAAATCTAAGGGCTAGACACTGCCACGTCAGTCCAATTGTATGGGAGTGAGAAGGGAGTTGAGCTGCCAATGAACTGTTATTCAAATGGAACTTCCTATTCCCTCAATAATTTGAAGGGGGGGGTGGGGGCAAGGTTGTGTGTAACTTGACAATAATAACAATACTAATGAGCAATAATTTTGCAAATAGTTGTGCAATTCATTAAAATTTTATTTATGGGAGGAATTTATGGTTCAGTTATATTAGCTGAGTCTTTTATATTTTGTGGTCTAATTTTATTTTCTATTTAATAGAACTTCTTCCTTTGGTATTAAGAATACAGTGTTTCTATGCAGCCCGGTTATCTTCGTGGAATCTTACCAGATTCTGCACCTAATCACCCTGAGTCATTGGAAGATATATTTAATGGTGAAGTTTCTTAACTACCTTTTCTTTTTAGTTACTTCATAATTAATAGGAAAGCAATTTAAAAGGAAACTTCTAGCATGATATGTATGTTGCTTATTATTCTTATTTGTTGGGTTGAATACAATGTAGGTCTTGCTAAATTGTCTAATTGTAACCCCCACCCCCTTCAATTTGATAAAAACATTTTCCATGGAAAAATCTTGTCTGTGATTGTAGACGTTCGGGCAAAGATATTACCTGGGGTAACCCATTGGCAAAGCCCAAACTTCTTTGCCTATTATCCCTCTAATAGCAGCATCGCCGGATTCTTAGGAGAAATGCTCAGTGCTGGTCTTAACATTGTGGGTTTCAGTTGGATAACTTCTCCTGCAGCAACAGAGCTTGAAATGACTGTTCTGGATTGGCTTGCTAAATTGCTCAAACTGCCGGATGATTTCCTTTCAGCAGGTACCCGCTTCTTCTTCTTCTTCTTGATTTCTCAAGTCAGAGTTCTGTATCTATTTTGCTTGATATAGACAAATAGGAAACAGTGAGGTCTCCCAATATTGACAGAGAACTTGAAATTTATTTCCTTTGGAAAAAAATGCATTATAGATTGAATAATTGGAAGTATTGGAGTGGAGAGAAATAATGTGTTTTATCAAAACTAGAATTATGAAGATTGCTGAAAGGGTAGTATATTGGTCATCCGAGCAACTCGGGTAATTGAATGCTTCGGTAGAAGATGAATCTCAGAATTAGGAATATACACCAAGCTTAAGTGAGTAAACCAAATTAAAGGATATTTGACTTTGCAGAATATATGACTTTTTTCTTTTATTTTCTTTTTTTAGTGATTAGAAGTCAAGATATGTTTTTACATCAATGAGAAGAGATATGCTAGACTAATATTTTAATGGGTTGGATTGAGGTTAGCTCTATTTTAAGATTGAATTTAGACTGCCTTTGGAAGTTTAAAGTAATCCTCAAACTTAGGCGTTCAAGGGTTTTTGATTTTATGAAATTGGATCGTTCCAAGTGAACAAAACAATATTGCGAATCTTGTTGTAGGCGAAGGTGGTGGAGTGATACAGGGCACAGCAAGTGAAGCTGTTTTAGTTGTGCTATTGGCTGCTCGTGACAAGATTTTACGGAGGGTTGGCAAAAATGCCCTTGAGAAGCTTGTGGTTTATGCATCTGATCAAACGCATTCTGCACTACAAAAAGCCTGCCAGGTAGCTTTATAAATGTGCAGAAGTATCTAAATGATCCATTTTCTTTTAACTTCTTTTTTGCAGATTCAGATGATGCTTCCAGACACTTGCATGATTCATGAATTCATAAGCTATAACCTGTAACATAAACATAATGATAAAATTTGTTGGATGGTATATAACCATGTTTATGTTGTATGACTTGTAATGGATGCATCCATTACTAGGTGTAATTCATTTATATAAAGATCATGCATCATCATCAGCTGTCACCCCATTTTCCTTTTGTCCTTTTGTCTTTTTGGCTGAGAGGGGTAGTTTAGCTATCCTCCTGTGCATCCACAGAATGCGTGTTTTCTCCTCTTTTCATTATCGTACAATTTTCTTTAAGCTCTTCAGATACTTGGTGCCAATACTAACAAAATAGATGGCTGTAGCTAGTATTTCAAGGCATTTGGCAATGGACACATGGCAACAACCATTGTCCCCCTCACTTTCTCTCTCTCCCACCCCCAGGTTTTGCTGCCAAATTCTGTTGTCGCATCACTTTGGATCCTCCCTGTGTATCGGCGCTTCATTGCTTGTTCGCTGCTGAGCAGATCCCCTTCTTTCTGAATGTGCTCCCATCCTCTCCATCTTCTCCTTTATTGGATTCAGACAAATTAAGTAAAATAGATATGAAAGAAAATTGTACTTGTTTTGTGACTGAATAATTATAGATAGTCAGACCAAAAGGAAATAAAAGAATGGTAGAGAAAAGTTTCTTGATAATATTATCAACAGAAGGACAACTTTCTATGGTGTTTTTATTTGCCAAATTAAAGTGCTCTTTATGCTGTATGATTGCCTTAAGCACATGGCAGAAACAAAGACAATGTTGTCCTATATCGTCGTTTTCCACAGGTGCTTGAGGCATAAGCCTTGAGACATTGTGAAGACATAACTTTTGAGTTGCAACTATGATGGGTGTATTCTATATTAATAATTTTCTCTTATGTTGCTTGGCTAGGGTTTTGAATTTATGTTTATTTTAACAATGTCATTCATTATTTATGATTATAATGCTTATTGTTTAATGACAGATAGGAGGAATCCACCCAGAAAATTGCAGGTTGCTGAAAACAGATTCTTCTATTAACTATGCCCTCTCACCTGATGTACTCGGTGAAGCGATTGCACATGACATTTCCAATGGTTTAATCCCCTTTTTCTTATGTGCTACTGTAAGAAACAGAAGACTTTTGGTGTTAGTTTGTTTCCTGCTGTTTTTATCATCATTTTTTTTCAATGCTCTGCTTGAGTTACTCATTGTTAAGAATACTGTATGTTTTCTTAACACCAACTTTTGAGCACCCTCTCTCCTTTTGGTGCCATCAACATGATTTAAATCATTATTCCATTAAGCAGTGTTTCCTTTATTCTTGTTCAGATCTAAGCTGTCATTGATATAATAATTTGCGTGATTCCTTCTGACAATATCCATGGCTTCATTTTTGTCACAAATTTCAGTTGCATACTAATATCAGGTTATGTGTTAGCTTAGACAATTTTTTAGAGGTTTGGACATAAAAGAAAAGAAAATAGTTTTTGTCATGATGATTGGTTGACTTATAGAAATTATATGATCTAGTACTTAAATTTAGTAATGATCTGCTACTCAACTGATCTACATATCTTGGTTGGAGGCTAACACACTCTTTGATAGGCTTTTTATTTTCTTTTTTCCTTTCAGACTAGGAAATAATGTACCACCTGTATTCAAGAAAAGAACTGTTGTTCATGTTATTTTCTGTGGATATGAGGAACATTGTATCCTTGGAATCTTTTTCTATATCCTTTTGGGAAGGAGAGGGCAGGAGACGAATAGGTTCCTTTTACCTCAAATAATGCAATGTTAGAACTTCAATTAACTAAAGAAGGTTTGCATTTATACTTGCAGGTTGGTACTACTTCATCAACAGCTGTTGATCCTTTGCTTTTGCTTGCAAAGATTGCTAAGGTAACACATTTTACTGCACTGATGAGACAACCAACTAAGAGAGATGCTTTGCTCATTATATCAGTTTCTTATATAGATCTATTGTGATAATTTGAGTGTTGTTACCCTCTTCCATAAATAAAGTTATTTACAAAAGCAAAGGGAGGGGGCATGAGATGACTACTCCAAGACTAAGCCTAACTACAAAGCTACCAGTCTAATTGACAAAAAGGATTATATAAAAAAATCACATAGAAATACCTTCAAAATAGGCCAAGAAATGTAGTCAGAAACTTGATATTCCTTGTCTTCCTGTGCTTTGGTGTTCCTTAAATTCCAAAGCCTTCATAAAGAGGCACAGAGGGACACCTTCCACATCAACTTCCTTTCTGTACCCAAACTGACATCTAACAAGAAGACTTTTCAAAATGGCAATGAATCAAAAAATTGTCAACAGACTCTTCAAATGCCAAGTACATGATTTACCTATTAGGTCATTTAAGCCCCTTGTGGCTTACTTTGTTGATGGAAAGCTATCATGGCCAAGTAAAGTGATTCAAATTCCAAATGGAGGATGATTTGTTTGGTACCAGTTACTATTAGTCTCAATTTTTACAGTAATTAAGATTATAACATAACTTAATCTGGATATTATTTAGGAATAATCAGTTCCAGATTTGGTTTTCATGAGGTACGAAAGCGTAGTTAATGCATTATAACTTGTTGTATTATGAAAATCATATTTTTAGATTCACATACTGGAACTTTTAATGGATAGCTGTAGGGGTTTAGTGCCATTGACCCACTGTGGGTTTATTGAGTTGCTAAGTTGCTTTGAACCATTTGTTAGAATTGCAATGTGCATCTAAAGTAGGACCGAGTGTAGAATTTATTTCAAACATTGCAGCTGTTGACTAGTTCATTTTTTTTAAGACTTAAGCATTGAGGTTACCTTGCTGCTACAGATAATTACCAGGATATGGGAATAAGAATGCACGGCTCAATGGTGTAATGCATGGACTATACTGATATTTTGGCATGGACTAGATTTAAAGGGAAAACTATCTATGTGCAAATGAAGAACCACCGAAAAATATATGATTTGTCTTTTGATGACAGCGTGCATAGCAAGCTTGTTTTCGTCCTCTTATGCTCTAGAATTAATCAAGTTTTCCTAAAATTAGTAGAGTTAGAAATGTTTTGTCATAATTGCATCATTTAAAAGTATTTAAAACTAGAGAAATATTTTTGTCTTGTTTATATATACACCAACATTTTATCCTTTGAAGAAAAGAAAGGGGAGAAAAATTTTCTTTCTCAACTGTTTGCCATTCTTCTCACAAATCAGAAAAGTAAATAAAAGAAAGAACTAAAATTTTCCACTCTGCCTGACTAAAATTTTCTTTCAAAGTTTGTGAATACAAGGAACATATTATTTATGTTCTCTTTTGAAAAACAAACCAAATGGAGTCTTTTCAATTTTTAACACCTTGTGGAGGAAATTGTGTTTCACTCTTACTTGTGTAAAGAGTCTGAAGAGTGCCTCTTAGTTATGCTTTATTTTATGGCAAATGTATTTAACACACATTGAAGATTTAGACAATCTAACAATGCTTTCAATGCATGTCCTCTTGACACAGAGTAATGGAATGTGGTTTCACGTGGATGCTGCTTATGCTGGAAGTGCCTGTATATGTCCAGAGTACCGCCACCATATTGATGGTGTTGAAGAAGCTGACTCCTTTAATATGAACGCACATAAATGGTTTCTAACAAATTTTGATTGTTCTGCGCTTTGGGTTAAGGTATGCCATCATATATTTGTCCGCATGTTTCCATTAAAAGCTGAAGTCCATGCTTCATTTCTCTGTTGTGTTCATTATGCTATCGCTATATGTATATGTGAATGTATTTCGTGAATGTACATTTGCATTTGGTAAATTGCTTTCTGTAGTTTTTGAGTGATATATCCTGAATATTTTGCTCCCTCTCTCTCACACACACGTGTTTGCATGCTAAAACCCAGACACAGTTGAAATGGGTGTGCATTCTCTATACACGAAAGGTATTTCTGTAGTTCTTCTCTATTGGCCAGCTACCACAGTCCTTTTTAGGGTAAAAATGTTTCATCTTTCTCTTATAGGTTTTTGTAGAAAGTACTCTGTACAACTACCTTGGGAGATCGCTGGAAGACTTTAGAAGTCATCTGTGCTGTTCACTATAGCCATTGTATTGTCACTCAAACCAATTACCTTTCCCAAAAAAAAAGTCATAAGATATAGCATAACATTTGTTTTAATAATATGGTAATTCAACATGACTATAAGAAAAAGTGCTATATCGATTTACAATGATTTACCTCCTAGTTACTTGGACAATCCTATCATAATATATTTTTGCTGATTTATAGTTGGTCAACTAATGGTTTTAAACTCTTTTGCTAATTAGATTGGTGCTAGTCTCATGAATTTTGTTATAAAGATGTCATATGCTATCAAATTTAATTTAATTTTTTCTTCTTTTTGATCTGATATTTTCTCATATATAATGATAGATTGTGTCAATTTCATGACAACAGGATAGAAATGCCTTGGTTCAGTCCCTGTCTACAAATCCAGAGTTTCTGAAGAATAAAGTAAGTTTTTTCTTACATGGTCTTGATATTTTCTTGTGCAACTCTTGTGAACAGAAAGAAGACCACATTTTTTAGTTTTTGAATGAATATGGTCTTTGAGTAAGCAATTGCCACTTTTAGATGGTAGATTGCCAGTGTTTGAGATTAAATGTTACTGTAATATTTCAGTATCTTGAGTTTGTTGTGCTATACAACTTCTATATTTGATATTGCAAATTGATATTCCAGGCCTCTCAAGCAAACATGGTTGTGGATTACAAAGATTGGCAAATTCCTCTTGGACGTCGGTTTAGGTGTGCCTTTGAACATTTTGCCTCAGAAAAGACATTTCTGTTTTGCTTGATGTGCTATTCATCTTAACAATTATTTAAGAGGTTAGTCTTGTTACCCTGCTTTGCTGGGAACAACACTTAGAAATGGCCTCTTATGGAAAGGTTGAGAATGGGAGAAATAAAAGTTTTTTGCATACTCTACCCTATTTATAGCATATAAGGCATTATAGGGAACTCTTTAACCATTTTTTATTTTCTATGTTTTGGTTAGGCACTATTTCTATATTTCTTTATAATAATCTAACCTTTGCATAATTTAGTTAGTGATGGCTGGTTAACTGTTTATTTCTTTGCTTCACTACTCTTGAATGATTTTAATATGTTGAAGAACTATAAGGGAAAAAAAGTCTACAAAATGTTTTTACTGAAATTTTTATCCAATTTTCTGTGTAACATATTTTTCCATTTATTATATGCTCAAGATATTTATATTTTTTGCACAACAAATTTAACTGCCCTTTAACTCATCATTATTGCAATAGTCCAACCAAGACTAACCTCATTTGGCCTATAAGTTTTAGTCCAATCTCTTTCTCGGAGTTCATAATTTAAACACACGCATGGGTGCACACACATACACACAACATCTTAATGGTTCCAATCATGTTATATTTGTATTTACTGTTCTATATGCTGGCTTCCAGATCATTGAAACTGTGGATGGTGTTGCGACTATACGGTATAGAAAACCTGCAATGCTACATAAGAAACCACATCAACTTGGCAAAACATTTTGAAGGGCTTGTTGCTCAAGACCCAAGATTTGAGGTAATGGAAGTCTTTATGAACTTATTTGTTCATAAATCATGTGCTTTCCTTTTTCAATTGTCCCAAAATAGATTCTGATATAAAAGATATATCCATTTAGTTTTTCTTTGAATATACGCCTTTTCAAATTTAATCCCACATTTCTTAGCCAATTTAAAGAGTCTTTGTTCATGAAAATATGTGCCATGTGTAACTTTCATCTACTGTGGGATGGATGGATTATCTTTTTGCATAGAATCCATAATAAGCACACTGGGAGGTTTTTTGTGACAATAAGAACCTTGCTGCTTACTTGCGATATCCCCGCTTACTTGCATGGCTTGGCTCGTTCTTCAAGCCCTGCTTCTCCCTTCCCTCTCTCCCCGTTCTAACGTCCAAAACAAGGCCATATGGAGTATATCCAAGTGATAAGGCATCAGATTTTGGTACCGGCATGCAAAGGTTCAAATCCTTTTGCTCCAGATTATTAACACCCAATCGGGTTATTATAGGAGCAGAGTTTGGTTATATTTTCCTCATTAGAAATTTAGAAGTTCAATGTCATTTTATATAGGCTTATGTGATTTCTGCATACACTGTTATGAATTTGTCAACCAAATTCATGTGTGCAGGTTGTTACCCCTCGGATATTTTCATTAGTTTGTTTCCGCCTTCTGTCGTCTCAAAACAATGAAGATCACGGCAATAAACTGAACCATGACCTATTAGACGTCGTAAACTCAATGGGGAAAATTTTCATTTCTCACACAGTAAGCTGATTGTTCTTCCTTTGATGTTCATATTCATTGGTTTTTTTTTTTTTTTTTTTTAACTTTCTGCTTATTTTTCTTCCATGTAATGATTGTCAGTGCATGAGTTAAGTTCCTTGCTTGTGACCATATGATGCAGGTTCTTTCAGGCAAATACATTCTACGTTTTGCTGTAGGAGCTCCATTGACAGAGGAGAGGCATGTCACTGCAGCTTGGAAGGTTTTGCAAGAGGAAGCCTCAACCCTGCTTGGAAGTTTGTAGAAGTTCATCCAAAAGGATCCTCTCCATTTCAAAGGAAGTGGAAAGGAATGGAGAGGAACCGTTAGGCAAAACAAGAGGGTAAAATGGTCTTTATAAAATTGAAAAGACCATTATGCCCTCCTATATTGCACTTACCGGTTCCTCTCCATTTCCTTTGAAATGGAGAGTATCGCATTCCGAAGTTCATCTGGTGTCAACCTATGATCATTTGGCTTGTTAAAGTATTAATTAAATAAATGATTAAATTCACATTTTTCTATTATCCCAAACTTTTAGAATAAATAGCGATTTAATATGGTATCAAAATAAAGATTGTGATTAGTTCTAACCCTTGACAGCTTACTCTCAATTTCAATTAAATATTCTATATGCTGAGTTTTTCTTGTTAAAGTATTAATTAAATGTTTGATTTACTATTTTCAATTAGCATAAACTTTTATAATAAATAGTTATTTAATATGCTAAGGTAAGATCTAACCGAACACTCCCAAAAAATAAAAGATGTTGCAAGGGGATCCTACGGTAGAACATGTGACGTCTATTCTTAAAACAATCACGTGCTCTAAAAACAAATGTCAATTTAATAGATTAGATCGAAGAAATTTTTTCTGCTCCGGCCGGTTGAGAGAAAACCTGTCCCAGCAAGGGTAAGATAAGACCCATTAAACGTGGCATCTGTTGCATGATAAGGCAATGCATATCCCATTTCAATGGTTGTAGTTGTCTGATGTAATAAGAGAATTCCTATCGGAATAATTCTATTATTCTCACAAACTTGTATGGTTCTTACTATATTTTATAGCTTTTAAATTTGAATTTTATCTTCAAAACCATTGATAGAGATTTTATTTCGAGAATGAATTTTTATGAGAATATTAACATTTAAAACCCAAAACAAAAATAAAAATAAAGATCAATATCTGTTTGCTTTGGGCTAAAAGCTTGGGCCAACTCAATTCAATCGGACGGCCACGGTGTGCCACTTCAGTAATTATAGGCTTGATTCTGCAAAACTTTGCATTGGATTCAGAAATCACATGCCTACCCAAGAAAAGCAAACCAGTAATTATTTTATTAGTAGTGAGATACGTAGTAGGAAATGGCTTGGATTTGAAATTTCAAAAACTAGAATTCTCTTAGAAATTTCAGAGGATCCAAATCCATGAGTTTACAAGATCGGAATAAAAGCACTAGATGAAAATTATGAATTTAATTATTTAATTAATATTAACAAAAAATTCAAGCCGCAAAAATAGTCACAAAACACTCGAAATTGTGAGGAAAAAGGTGATTGAAATGTGCATGAAAACGACCCAGATAACAACAAAAAGAAAGAAAGAAAGAAAAGGCAAAAGGTTAGGTGATTGAAGTGTGTAATTGAATACTGAGATATCTTTTGGCATGTCCCCCCAACTTTCTGAGGAATAAGAGCCCTTTCCTGAATCTTGTAGAGAAGGCCAAGGGGGAACAAAAATCCTATTCTTCATTTGAGAATATTCATTTTGAGTAAGGAGGAATTTTTATTTTAATATATTCCAATGGAGCTGCTATATATTCACTTATATTCTTGCCATTTCATCAAGTAATACTGACGGTGTGACAATGTCGTTCCGTTCATTTGAACAGCTCTTAGAACATGCTTTACGGGGTGCGATTCCGAATGCCATAAAAGATTTTGGCTTCCTTAACTGGATACCAGTTAGTTTTTAGATGAGATGGTCAAATGTTTGATCCAATATTAACTGCTAATTTCACAAACTCAAGTAACAGTTAACATTTTATGAAAATAGGTGTCGCATGATAGCTCACGTTTTAGTGGTTAACATGATAAGTATCACGTAGACTGTCATGTCAGTTTGTTAACATGATAAGCATCACGTAGATTATCACATCCATTTATAAACATAATACATTTTAATGCTTGATGAGGTACGTGCCACGTGAAAAATCGTAGTACCTCTTTGGAACTGTATTCATATTCTAAGAAGCACTTCTGCTATGTAATGGAAGAATGTGGAAAGGCTGGTGATGTACTATAAGCCTTCCACCTAAAACATTCCTCTTCAAGTACTGCTTGATTTCTTGGAAGAATCTGATTCTTGGGAGTGTTCAAGGAGTGAATATTCATGCAGTAATAATAATAATAATAATAAAAAGGATTACCCAATAATCACCAACTAATTTCTAATTAAAACTTTACGTTGCTAATTAAGCCAATATACTTATCATATAGAGAGAGAAATTCAATATCATATCAAGTGACATGATGGACAAACCATAAAGTAGACCACCAACAAAGTTTCAGATTAGGCATAATTAGCAAAAAAATAAAAATAAGTTTCAGTTTCAGATTAGGCATAATTAGGATCGTGGGAAAGATCCTCCCCTATCGTCCTTTTCCCTCATTCAATTAGAAAAAAACAAAAAAAATAAATGTTATAAATCATGTAGACCCAGCCTCATCTTGATAAAAGCTATAATCACCCACTAGAATGTTTGGGTTTTCACCTACCAAGAAATAGTTAAATTATTTATTTTAATATTATTTATTATTTATCGATGTTGAGTTTGAGAGCTAGCTAGAATTTTAAATTAAATAAATCAATTAATCATTTTTTATTAATTTAAGTCTTTGAGCTATATTCTCAGCTTGAATTCCTGCAATTTCTATTAACTTAAACTTTTGAAATAAGTGATATATAATTTAATAACGAGTCTTTGTTGAGGCGGCGAGTTAACTTGGGTTCAATTTAACTTGGAATATTTCTTTATGTGACATCAAATTCTAGGAACATGGGAAGAAAAATTCTTTTTAAGAAAAATATTAAAAAAAAAAAATCCCATTCTTTGCTCAGAATATTCAAAGATGTAAATGTCCTCCCAACTTCTAAGGTACAGAAGCACGTTTTTTTGAAAAGAAGGAAAATCCGATTCTTTGCTCAGAATATTTCATCAATATTCTTGAGTGAAGATGAATTTTTTGCTGGAGATATTCCTTGGAGCTGCTGTCTCCACTTCTGTCATTTACATCACCATGAGTCAAAGATTTAATTAGTTTTGATTCGGATAAAGTTTGGTTGATTTGGGTGCTCTAAATAGTTAGACTATGTTTGGGATTAGAAATATATGTTTAGGTCATGTTTGGTTTGCGAAATGTGTATTCTATTAGAAAAAGGAATAGGTATTACTGGAAATAAAAGATGTTAGAATTGAATAATTATTCCAATTCTTTAGTTTGGTAACAACACACATGGTCTACCTAGAATTGAATCAAAATTACTAAAAACCCCCCATATATATATATATATATATATATATATATATATATATATATATATATATATATTTTCAATTCATATTAAAAAAAAAAAAAAAAAAAGTGGGTGAGTGGTCAGCCACCCATAAAAGCGCTCGGGGGTGGTCAGTCACCCACTTTTTAAATATGCTACGTTTAAATTGACATCTGTCCTAATAATATGTGATTATCCATGTAATTTTAATGTGAAAGAACATAGCATATCTAGTAAATTGATGTATATTCTTAAACAATGTGATTTTCATATATATTTTTAAATATGCTATGTTCTTCACATTAAAACTACATGGATACTCATATATAATTAAGACTTGTCTGTAAGTTCAGGAAGCAAAGATCATGCCACTATATTAGCAGATCTAGTAAAGAGCATGCATGATATAAGCTTCAAGTAAAACTCTTATTTGAAAACTGACTTGTAAGAGAAGTGTATCCGAGAGCTTATATACAGATAGTTAAGATTGCACTTAAGTTATGTGAGACACTTAGGATCGTAACATATATACCACCATGCTCAACAGCTAACTTTTACGGTAGTCTATTCTATCATTATTCAATGACTTAATACGATGCACATGCATAGTACAAATATATTTTAATCCAACTTATAGGTCGTCACCTTTGTGACTCGACTACAAAATCACAATTCATCTAATCTCATACTCAACATGGTGGTGATTCTAATACTATATAATACAAGTTTCAGGTAGAATTTACCCTTACAAATCTGCTTTCAAAGAAAAAGTGTCAAATAACTTATAAACACGTACAATCAATTACGTTTAAATCACGTGAAATACTTAGGATCGTAGCAATAGAAATGTGGTGGATTATAAGAGCATTTTTACTCTAACTCTTGGGGCCACGAATCTTTGAGTAGAATTTGATTCTATGGAGCCTCTGAAGACTGAAAGCATCCATCCCAATCTGTCTTGGAATACAAGTGCATCTTGGCCAAGAGCAGTGTCAAGTGTCTGCACAACTTGGATAACTTAAAAGATTCTATTGAGCAACGACAAATTTAGGTTGGCAAGGTTTTCATGAGCATCACATGATGCTCTACGTACATCTTATGTCATTGTTCATTTGGCATAAGTAAAGGTTGGTCCAATTAGAAAACCCTTGAAAATGATTTTAATTTGATTTGACAGATTTAATGGTGTGGTGAATACGTTGTCACGTTATCTGAAATTTTAAGTAACGTGACACCATGTACGTAATTATATACGACAAAACAAAACAAAATTTTGATTAGATAAAAATAGAAAAGATTATATTCCATTTCTAGATGGAGATTTGGTGTTCAACCTCATATCCCATGTTCTTTATGTTGGACCTCTCTCCTCAAAGTCATGTTCCTCAAATTGACACTGCTTATGATGTTTTCCAAGTCATCCATTGTGTCATGTTGTTGGAGATGCCAACAATATTATTCTTGTTCCCTCTTTTTCTTTTTCTTTTTTACTTAACAAAAAGAATCCAACAGGAAATGAGAATGCTTCCTGAAAACGATTAGAAGGCGGTCACAAAGCGAATAAATTTGTACTTATGTTATCTTTCTAAAGAGATATTAATATTAACATTTTTTTTTCTAAATCATGTCTAGTGAATAAAGTCACCTAAAGCACAAAGTAAAAACCTTTTTTTTTTTTTTTTTCTCAAAATAAAAATATTAACAAATAATTTAAAACACCCAAAACAAATTTATTTCTTTATATCACATTACAACATTTCTTTAAAAAAAAAAAAAAAATCTCTAAAGGTTTTAACATTGAATCTTGCAATTGTGGTCAGAGGGAAGATGCCAAGGAGGTACAATACAAAGCATATCTTGTCTTTGATGAACCGGACGTCCGTACAAGATCCTTTTGACAAATTGTATTCTGCCAAAATATTGTGGGGGTAATGTTAGAGGATAGGGATTGAATCGTCGGTTTGGTTTTACAGTTTTAAAACGTTTTATTAATGAAAGCCCAATTTTAAAAAGCTCGTTAAAATGTTTTTAATCTCCAAAATTGTGCGCTTTTTAAAACGCATTCTTTACCTGTTTTTAAGTTTTTAAACCGTCATATTTTCAAATGTATTGCCAAAACAAAATATTTGCGATTTTATTTAAAAATACGTGTTTGGCCTTGGATTTCTCATTTCTCAATCTCAATTGAGCAATCTTATATAAAAAGAAGAAAACAAATTACTAGAGTAGATATGTATGTCATAAATGACTAGACTACATTGCTTTAATTCACATGGTTCCATGTCCTTGGCTAGAAATAGACAAAGGAGTATCTTGGGCAGTATCCTAGAGTGACAAAGTTTAGGACAACTCCAGTCTCCAGCCAACATGTGTAATGCATGTTGGCAGACTTTTCAACCTAATAATTCCTAGGGTTCACATAATGTGTCAGACCCAGTTAACTTACTTGCCATTTTTAGCAGCCAGGCTCGTCATTGAAATCTTGATATCCCGATGCAGGATTAAGGTTTCTTACAATTTTAAAGAGATGATAAAATTTTAAATTATGTTATTTTGTTTGTTTTTAAGCTTTGAAATGCTTAAAAAATGGGTATATTTGCCTCACGTCCTTACTCTCTATGTTGTAAAAAAGCTTCGAGCAAAAAATTGTCTTTTTTATTTGGAGTAATTACGTTCTTTTTTCATCAACTATTACGTATTGTCAATTTTTCTCATGAACTACTAACTTTACTGTCCGACCCTATCATACTACAATTTTCTTCTCAAAACCATCATTCTGTCAGTTAAACTCATTACAAAATTGAAATGACCTAAATATCTTAACTTTATAAACAAAAATTACATATAATACCCTTAAAATTAAACAAATAAAAAATATATATATTTTTTAATTCATGGGGAGAAATTGACAATACTTGTAGTTGATGGAAGAAAAAAGGTAATTACCCCCTTTTATATGAAGAATAAGTGTCTATACAAAAGTGAAGATAAAGCCTTATGGGAAGAAAATTCTTTTTGGTTACTTCTGTAACATGTCACATTTTCAGTATGTAGCATTTTTCAAGTATTTTGATGCCTAAAAATGGTCTAAATTACATAATTTGAGAATCTACAAAAATTTTTTTAAAAAAAAAAAAAGAAAAAGAAAAAAAAAAGTGTAGGAAATCCTTATCTCCTGATGTACATATCAAAGTATGGTCTCCGTCATTTATCTCTTAATTTAATTTAAATCGTTCATGTTTGGCTCCATACATAAGGGAAAAATATTATAATATTAATTAAATGACTAAATCAACATTTTCTTGTCAACTTAAACTATTGGAATGTGTGTTGATTTAACCGTAAATTCTTATTTTAAGATTTCACCGACTCTATAGGTGTCTAGTTCTGGATCCAAATCCCCATTAATTCACTGTATGAATTATGAGAAATCCTCAATAAAACCCATTTGCCTCAAAACGTCTTACTTTACCGTAAGTCATCTGTACATTTTACTAAGTTGGCTCTAATAGGGTATTTTTACGGGTAAGAATGTTTGGTATAAAAAAGTAAAAAATTTTGTTTGTATTAATTTTTTTTATTTAAATAGTAATAAAAAGTGAATTATATGATATAAAAAGTTGGGGAGGGGGGGGGGGGAATGGTGATGAAAACAATAACAAAGGAAAAAGAAAAGTTTGCCAATATATATTTTATGCTGGTATGGACTGCACTAAAAGAATAGGACACCTAGTTCAAGTTGCACCTTTAACCCTATAAAGTTTCATGACGTCCCTATGTTTGTTTGTAGTAAAAAATTATCACTGGCGTATGACTAAAGGATGGAAAAAGAGATTTTTTTTTTTTTTTAATCTTTTATTTTAAGTATGCCCATTATAAAAATAAAAAATAAAAAATAAAAAATTGTGACATGAGCTGATTAATCTATTAATTAATATAATTTTCTATAACTTAATTTTTTTTAAAAAAATTAAGTTATAGAAAATTATATTAATTTAATAAATTGGGTTTGAATTTTTTTTTTTTCGTAATCGACAAAAAATTCTCAGTAGTGGGGGACTGCCATCAACCTTCTGCTTACGCCTAACAAAGTTAAAAGCCTACAATTCAAACATTTATTTATTATACTTTATACTTTATCCTTATACTAAAAAAATGAGAAAATGTTTAAGTGCTATACAGAGGAGAGTCTCAACACCTCAAACTCTTTTGAGTGTATTAAAATAAGTGGAGGAGAAAAAGCTTCATTATTTAGTGAAGACTTTAGCCAAGAGTCACTAGTGACGAATTATTTGTAAAGTGAGGAAAAAAGTTACGACAAATTGCCCGTCTTGAAGCGCCAACAAAGCTTTTGATGCTTAAGTCAATAAATAAAATATTATTTGATAAAAAAAAGGGAATAAATAGAGTGGGGGACGAGAGAATGTTGCGTGTAATGAGAATGATCCATTGAATTCTTGTCGCTTATCGGAGTTATAGCCTTTTGATTATTTTTTTGTAGGGGCTATTGAGTAGGCTTACGGTGATTATTTATTGTATCACTACTTTAATACTTAGCCGCAACTCCTTTGAAGCTCCTAATTTATTATAAATAGGTTTAAATAACTTTAATACTAAATTTTTGAGTCATCTCAAATATTGCCATATCTTGTTATTTTTGCCTCTCTTTTTTTTTTGGGGGGGGGGGGGGGGGGTGGGGTGGGGTTAATATGTGAGAAAACAAGGGCACATCCAAAGCACAATTCTAGTTCTCATCTCAACAATATATATTCATGGGGACAAATGATAAGATGTTCCAAGAGCCAAATATTTGATCGGTTGCCCATCAAATATACTTCCTACTTCTTCTTTTCTTTTTTGTTTTTATCCAAAAAAATATACTTCTTTTCAAGATAGTTGAGTTTTATTCCTTTTAGATAGGCATCTCTATGATTCAAAATGCTGTGTACATTAAAAAAAAAAAAAAAAAAAAAAAAATCTGTGTACATTCTGCAAAGAGTCTTTATGAAGCTTCACTTTTTTTTCTTTTTTTCTTTTTTTTTTTTCTTTTTCTTTTCTTTTAAGCACCTACATCTTACTCTTTGTCTTATCGGGAGTAATAATAATTAAAAAAAAAAAGAAAAAAAGAAAAAGAAAAGAAAAGTCCACATGTACTCTCAAAATTACCACTCAATTGATAATGTCCCTCAAACTTTTAATTGCGACAAGTTCCTTAAACTATCAAAAAATTAACAATATCTTCAAACGCTAATAAAAAGATAAAAATTGACCCCAATTTTTTTCTCAATAAATACTCCAATAAATTTGAAAAAAAAATTAATTTTTGTTCTTTAAGAAAAAATAAAAAATAAAAAATAAATTTCCACACCTTAGTTTTTTTTGTTTTTGTTTTTATATATCAAAAAAATTATCAATTGGGTAATAACTTAAAATGGGTATATATATATAGAACATTTGATAAGTATGATAGCAACTCAATAATTTTTAAACTAAATTAACTTGTCGAATGTAACTATATTTTTACTCAAATTTACGTTACGGTTAGCCAAAATAACTTTTGAATAGTCACGAACACATGATGTCGGAGGACTCAGTCAGGTGGTGGTTGAACTTGTGTGTCATGTTGGTCCAAGACCAACTCAGCTTGAGAGCGATCGGTCGCAGTCCACGCGGCGGAGGAAAACAAAACAAAATTGGCTAATGTTGACATCAATCAAATCTAATATCAACACGTTGAATAAAAGTTATTAGCATAAATGCTTAATTAATCGGATGTTAGATATGGCAACAATATGTTGACTTTACATGCATAAAAAAATTAGGTTTGACTTATAGGTAAGAAAATAAATTACTTTGCAACTTTAATTTCATCGTGCCCTTTATATATTTTATCCACAAAGTTTTCTTTTTAGACGATTTTTCTTTTTTAAATTTATTAAAAATAGAAGGAAAATTTGTCCATATTTTAGTCCTTCATTTTCAATAAGAATTTACATATTAGAACAATGCTAGGGATATTATAATTTATTTATTTATTTATTATGATTTGGTTACAACGAATGGTTTGTAGTTTTTAATAATATTTTTTCTTTCATTTAGTGTATGACCCATTGTGAACATGAGATTTAATTAAAAAAAAAATAAGGAGAGATTTTTCATGACCTTTTTTATAACAAAATACCTTCTTTAGCAACATTTTTTTTTTCTACTTTTAATTTGATAAAAAAATGACTCCTTTTTTATGCCACATGATACTTATTATGTAACATAAATTTATAAAAAACATTATAGTAAAAGCTTTTTTTCTTCTTCCTTTTATTTTATATTTTCAAAATAAAAACATTAACAAAACACTCAAAACTAATTTTACTTTCATGTCAAGTCAAAATACTTAAAAAAAAAAAATGGGGCATGTTTGACAAAGATTTCAAAAAGTCAATTTCATTTCTTCATATTAATAAACAACTTTCTTCGCTTCTCTTATAATTTTATTATTATTATTATTATTATTATTATTATTATTTTTTATATCATATCAATCTTTTTTTCATTTCTCTCCTCAAAACTCTTTGACAAACAAGCCTTAAGTATAGTACCTTACATATATAAAATTAAAATAAAAGTCCAAGTACTATCTCTTCATTTTCTTTTTATTAAACTGCCATTTATTTTTGTGGAAGCTATGACCAATATTTCTCTTATTATGCCACGTGTCACACCCTCAAAATTTGGTTGGCAAATAGTGATCCGGATTCCCTTAAATTTGTAGGAGAATTCTAGTTTCTGAAATTTCAAATTCAAACCATCTATTTTCATCTAAGAGCCATTATGCTGTCACGTGTCTTATTGCTAATAAAAAAATAATAAATTTTTAATAATATTAATAATCATCATTATTTTATTATTTTATTAATAGTGAGACATATAACAGGATAATAACTCTTTAATAGAAATAAATAGTTTGAATCTGAAATTTTAAAAACTAAAATTCTTTTAAAAATTTCAAAAATTAAAATTCTTATAAAAATTTTAAAAACTAAAATTCTCTTAAAAATTTCAAAAATTAAAATTCTTATAAAAATTTTAAAAACTAAAATTCTCTTAAAAATTTCAACCATCCGGCAAATAGTCACACCTCTCATAAATAATGCAGCAGAAAGTCAAGAAACCCACCCCCCCCAGGAGCCACATGTGCATGTTGGGAAGACCGGAGAAGGGGAGATTTCGCGTCAGCCCTTGCACAAAAAGTTAGGTGATTTGGTCATCATTTTAACCTTTCGAGAAGCAGCCAAAGTGGATGATAAGTGGGGTAGCTGATACAATTCAACGTACAACCAAAACCCACAGCCTTTTTATATTGAGCCCACTAGCTTCCACATGACAGCCAAAATGTGTCAAGTAAATCAACCTAGTGTTTTCTAGCTTTTTACTGTCATCCCTTTGCGGACCGGCATAGTAACCGTCCAAGAAAAACGTTGAAGCTTCATTTTCTAAAATGACTAGTCATTGCAATTAGAATTTTACATAATCATTTATAACTATTAATTCACCCAATAACGAGAAATGCTAGAGACCATTTTTTGTTTCACAAAATTTATGATCGGATGGTTTTGCTACACTCTGAATACTTTGTAAAACAAAAGAGGATCCTTAACATTACTCCCGTAATAGCGCTTTCTCTCTCTCTCTCTTAACCAAAGGGCAGTAATTGGTTTTCACTTTTCATGCAAAGTAAATCAAATTATGGTTGCCCATATAAGAACCAATGAGAGTGCTCTAATCATGAATCTAAGTAAAATAGTAATCACCAAAAAGATTAGAATTATTATGGCATCACACTCATACTTTCATTTCAAATCCACCACCACCACCCCCTGACCCAACGCCAACAACCTATATGATATACACACTGTAAAGTGAAAACAAACAAAATCACATCTCTCTCTCTCTCTCTCTCTCTGGTTGTCGCTCCCTCTATCTCTCTCTCTCTCTCTACAGGGACACTGAACAAAGAACAGGTTTTGCACATAATGTAATGTTTGTTTGGAAAGACATCCTGAGATTCCTAGCATGGCATGTTAATAATATTCTCTTGGATTCCCAATATTATTCTTTATCTTTCTCTCTGGCTGTCTCTCATGTTGGTCTATATATAATAGTAAAATGGAGGAAATTATATGAAAAAAACCTGAAACCTGAGAAAAAGTAAATAAACCCACAAAGGAACACCACCTTCCCGTTCAGTGTATTACCTTCCATTCACCGAAACTAACATTTTTGATATTTGCCTCCGACACACATCTCTCACACGGCAGTGCCACCAACACTACAAGTTAGAAAAAGGGAGCTGTATTATTATTATAGAGAAGGAAGAAAGAGAGAGAACAACTCTCTCTCTCTCTCTAAACTTTCTCTCTCTGAAATTTCTAACGTGAAAGCCTACTCATTCATCATTATCGTTGTTTTGGATTGTTAAGTGTACACCTCCTGTGTGCTTTCTCTCTCTCTCTCGTGTGTGGGTGTCTTTGAGAGGCAGAGCTGATTGTTCCAAATTTGTTCCCTCTAATAACATTCACAGGCTTGCCTCGGCAATCTGCATCGTCTCACCAAACGATTATCCAGGACACACCCAGGTCAGTCTTTCGTTGTTTTTTTCCTCTGATGGGTTTCGTTTAGATTTTGATTTCTCGTCCTTCTCTTTGTCCCTTTGTATTTCGCTTGAGATAACAAACACACACACACACACCACAGAAAGTTCAATTTCTCTCTCTCTTTCTGCGTTTTACGCGTTGGTAAAAATCTGTTTGTTTTTATGTGCAATGTGTCCGCAGATTCTTTCTCCAAATACACATTTGCTCCTGCTCACAACCCAGATGGTGAAATGCCCTTCTTCGCAATAGGAGACGATCTCTCTCGCTCAGCTCAACAGCAACACCAAACCACTGTTCTCAATCGCGTTCTTCACCTACATGCCATATTCAATAATGGGTATCTCTGTTTTGCTGAATAAAATCCCAGCTTTATCATCATCAGCACAATCGCCGAATACCCTTTTGAGTGCTATTCAAGGTTTGCCGGTATTGGAACTTTCTTCTATCTGCATCAATTTGACACTCTTTCTTGTATTCCTTTTCATTATCTCGGCGAGGAAGATATTTGTGTGTGTGGGTAGGATACGAATTATTAAGGATGATTCGGCTGCGAATGCAAGTCCAATTCGGCATAGCGTCGACGGAGAAATCGGCGATGTTAGTATCGGAACCGGGTATAAATTTTCAGTCTTCTGTTGTTTCTATGTGTTGGTAGTGCAAGTTTTTGTATTGGGGTTCGATGGGGTTGGTTTAATAAGAGAGAGTGTTAATGTGAAGTTTGTTGATTGGTATGGCCTGTTCTTGCCAGCTGCACAAAGTTTAGCTTGGTTCGTGTTGAGCTTTTCAGCTCTGCATTGTAAATTCAAGGTGTCTGAGAAATTCCCACTTTTGTTGAGGGTATGGTGGATTGCCTCATTTTTTATTTGTTTGTGTACTCTTTATGTTGATGGGAGAGAGTTCTTAGTTGAAGGTTCAAAGCACTTGTCTTCTCATGTTGTGGCAAATTTTGCTGTGACCCCAGCTGTTACTTTCCTTTGTTTTGTTGCAATTAGTGGTGCTACTGGTATACAAGTTTGTAGGAGTTCTGATCTTCAAGAACCTTTGCTTCATGAAGAAGAAGCAGCGTGTCTCAAGGTTACCCCTTTTAGTGATGCCGGGCTTTTTACCTTGGCCACACTTTCTTGGCTGAACCCACTTCTTTCAATTGGTGCAAAGAGACCGCTTGAGCTTAAGGACATTCCTCTTCTTGCGCCAAAAGATAGAGCCAAGACCAATTATAAGGTTTTGAATTCGAATTGGGAGAGATTGAAGGCTGAAAACCCTTCAAAGCCCCCTTCTTTAGCTAGGGCAATTCTCAATTCATTTTGGAAAGAAGCAGCCGGTAATGCTATTTTTGCTGGTTTGAATACTCTTGTTTCATATGTGGGACCGTACATGATTAGCTACTTTGTTGATTACTTAGGGGGAAAAAATACTTTCCCCAATGAGGGGTATCTTCTTGCTGGAATATTCTTTGCTGCAAAACTCGTAGAGACATTAACAACCCGGCAGTGGTACCTTGGGGTGGACATTTTGGGCATGCATGTGAGATCAGCTTTAACAGCGATGGTGTATCGAAAGGGGATCAGGCTCTCAAGCTTGGCAAAGCAAAGTCACACCAGTGGAGAAATTGTTAACTACATGGCAGTTGATGTCCAGAGAGTGGGGGACTACTCTTGGTATCTGCATGATATATGGATGCTTCCTCTGCAAATCATTCTTGCCCTTGCAATTTTGTATAAGAATGTTGGAATTGCTTCTGTTGCGACATTGGTTGCCACCATCATCTCCATTGTTGTTACTGTTCCTGTGGCAAAGATACAAGAAAATTACCAAGACAAGTTAATGGCTGCTAAGGATGAAAGAATGAGGAAAACCTCTGAGTGTCTAAGGAACATGAGGATTCTTAAGTTGCAAGCTTGGGAGGACCGGTATCGAGTGCAGTTGGAGGATATGCGGGGTGTAGAGTTCAAGTGGCTACGGAAAGCCCTTTATTCTCAAGCTTTTATTACATTTATTTTCTGGAGCTCCCCCATATTTGTTTCAGCTGTCACTTTTGGTACTTCCATATTGTTGGGTGCTCAGCTCACTGCAGGCAGTGTTCTTTCTGCTCTGGCCACTTTCAGAATCCTCCAAGAGCCACTCAGAAATTTTCCTGATTTGGTGTCTATGATGGCTCAGACAAAAGTTTCTCTTGATCGAATTTCCGGATTTCTGCAGGACGAAGAGTTGCAGGGAGATGCCACCATTGTCCTGCCTCGAGGCGTTACTAACGTGGCCATAGAAATTAAGGATGGCGTGTTCTCCTGGGACCCTTCCTCTCTTACACCGACATTATCAGGAATAGAAATGAAAGTTGAGAGAGGAATGCGTGTTGCTGTTTGCGGTATGGTTGGTTCTGGGAAATCAAGCTTTCTCTCTTGCATCCTTGGAGAGATTCCAAAAATCACTGGTGAAGTAAGTTGGTTTATTGAGCTTCTAATTCTGCTTTCTTTCTCAAGTTTTACTGGTTTTATATATTCTGTTATTGATAGCAGTTGAAGATTCATAGTACTTGTTCCTTCAATTTTTTTTCAGGTACGAGTATGTGGTACTGCAGCTTATGTGTCCCAGTCTGCATGGATACAGTCTGGAAATATAGAAGAAAACGTTCTTTTTGGCAGCCCAATGGAGAAAGCAAAGTATAAGAGTGTTTTACATGCTTGTTCACTGAAAAAGGATTTGGAACTTTTCTCACATGGAGATCAGACCATTATTGGTGATAGAGGTATAAATTTGAGTGGTGGCCAGAAGCAACGAGTGCAGCTTGCGAGAGCACTGTATCAAGATGCCGACATTTATTTACTTGATGACCCCTTTAGTGCGGTTGATGCACACACTGGTTCTGAATTATTTAAGGTTAGATTATAAATTTGGTCATTTGTGTTGCAGTTCATATGAATGAATTTTCCTGGAAAAAGCAGAAAATAAAGCATGAACTGTGGCTAAATATATGATATGGAACTGCAGGAATACATAATGACAGCACTAGCGGGTAAAACTGTCATTTTTGTGACCCATCAAGTTGAATTTCTGCCTGCTGCGGATCTGATACTGGTACAGAATTGTCTTCTCACTTTATTTGTATATTTTGGTTTTTGCAGTTAGAATCCTATGTTGGCATCTACGCTTTTTGGTAGATGTCAGAGAATGCTTGGTGGCATCTTTTGAATTTAATTTTAAAAGCTTTTCAATAGTGTCAACCCACACTGTTGGTACATTAATGGTTGATTTTGAGGCTGCCTATCCATGTAGCTTCAGCTGCCAATCCTCAGTTCATTTAATCCCTCTCTCCCCTGTTTATTTTTCTTATTTCTTATTCGGATTTTTTATTTTGGTGATGACTAGAAGGCCTGTGTTTTAAGGTTTGTGAGGTGTACTTAAGTTTTGAACTCATGGTTATTGTAAAAAACCCATGAATTTCATTAAATTAAGAAGCTCAGGTTTTCTTGAGCTGATGGTTGTTGCCTTCATCTGATTCAAACATTTATTGTTCTCATAAAAGGTTAAGTGCTGGAAATGTTAGAAATCTTGGCAGAAGATAGCTATGCACTTTGAACTAAATGACAGAAGGAAATAATAATAGGGCGGGACAAAATTGTCAGAAGATGGCTGACTGGATGTATGAACTAGCACTTATCTATTGTTTTTAGCCTAAAAAAAAGTCTCTTTAAATGGGGGATTTTTCTGCTGGTGTATATATTCAATTTGATGGAGTTGGACCATTATGTATATGAAATGTATAATCCTATTAGCACTTTCCCTTTTCTGTATAATGATGATACTATGGGAGAGTAAATCAGGCAAAACAATTGGCTATTCCAACAATTATTTAATAGAAATTCAAGTGTTTTCTACTTATTTTGATTCTTTGACTAAAAATTCCAACCCTCAGTCAAACTTGAAATTTTATTATTTTGGCAAAAATATTACGGTATGCACAAATTCGAAGACTGGGATAATTGTTGGTACATTAGTTGTTTATATTTTTGAGTCACCTGGTCTTGGTGGTTGCCTGACTAATAAAAAGTATTTTAATATGGGTGTATAAATCAAACAATATGAGATTTTGTATATATTTTAACTTGAACAAACCACATTAGAGACGGAGAATGTAATGCTGTAGTCCTGAAAAGCTAACATTTTTTTAAAAAAAAAATATATATTTGTAGGTTCTTAAAGCAGGCCGCATCATACAAGCAGGAAGATATGATGATCTATTACAAGCTGGAACTGATTTTAAAACTTTGGTCTCAGCTCACCATGAAGCAATTGAAGCAATGGATATTCCCAGTCACTCATCAGAAGATTCAGATGAAAGCTTGTCCCTGGATAGGTCTCTTACACGTAAATCAAGTGTCCCAGCTGAAAATGGTATTGGCAGTTTGGCAAAGGAAGTGCAAGAAGGTGTATCATCTTCCGACCAGAAAGCAATTAAAGAGAAAAAGAAAGCAAAACGCTCAAGGAAAAAGCAGCTAGTTCAGGAAGAGGAAAGGGTAAGAGGAAGGGTCAGCATGAAGGTCTACTTGTCATATATGGCTGCAGCATATAAGGGCTTATTGATTCCACTCATAATTGTTGCACAAGCACTGTTTCAGTTCCTTCAAATTGCTAGTAATTGGTGGATGGCTTGGGCAAATCCCCAAACAGAAGGAGATCAACCTAGAGTGAGTCCTATGGTTCTTCTGGTTGTTTATATGGCCCTTGCTTTTGGAAGCTCTTGGTTTGTCTTTGTTAGGGCAGTTCTGGTAGCTACATTTGGTCTAGCAGCTGCTCAGAAATTGTTTCTGAATATGCTTAGAAGTGTGTTTCGGGCACCAATGTCTTTCTTTGACTCTACTCCAGCTGGACGGATCTTGAATCGTGTAAGTTTTCTTGATTTCACTGGAAAAAAGAAGAAGAAGCATATGCAACATTGAATTTTTTGACGTATATTTCAAGAATATCTAACATCTATTTTGCCTTTTTTTCTTTTATCTCTCATTCATCCACATAATCTAATGTCATGGATCATTATGACCTTACAGGTGTCAGTTGATCAAAGTGTTGTGGATCTTGATATTCCTTTTAGACTTGGTGGGTTTGCTTCAACGACAATTCAGCTTATGGGGATTGTTGCTGTAATGACAACAGTTACCTGGCAAGTTTTGCTTCTTGTTGTCCCTATGGCAATTGCCTGCTTGTGGATGCAGGTGAATTTTAGATTTTCTGATTTTGTAATCTCTCACTCGTTTGCTTTTTGACCCAAATGAGATGGAAGGAAATTGCTAAATTTTTTTAGCTTCCTTCTCAAGCACGTTCCTCTTCTTGTTGTTTCTTATGACGGGCATAAATAAGTCAGTTTTCAATACTTTAAACATCTGTGTCCAAAGATAGTCTTCATCAATGCATAAGGAATATCAGAAGCATGCTATTATGGTTGCATCTCCAAATTATATACATCTTCATCAATTCAATCACTTAGAATATCTCCATTCTTTTGTTTTTGTTTTTGTTTTTGTTTTTTCTGTATGTATGTTCTCGATTACGTACAATCTTTACCTGTTCATGGCTGGTCCCTGTTAAGGTTAATTATAAATGATAAAGGCACAAACTTTATGTCCTGAATGATGACTGTTAAGAAACCAAAATTTTACTCCTTACTCCTTCAAGCTTGTTGTTTCTCTATTTTGTGATTTATATATTGCAAACTGGAGATTTTGACATCATACAATGTTGATTTTTGCTGTTGTCCAGAAACTGGATAAGATTGTCTCCTATATGCTGCCAATGTTCCGAACAGCGTTACTAGCATCTTCTTGAACTCGTTAAATTTCTATCTTTATATATTTTTGAATTTTTATTCTCTTTTTTTTTGTTTTTGGGTGTGATACCATGAAAAAAATTCAAATATCTTATGTGAAAGTTAAATTCCACTTAATTGTTAGAGAATAGCATCTATGATTTAATTTGTTTGCTGATATGAATCCTCTAGGTAATTACTCTTGGCTTCCAATTGGTGATTTAAAAATTCTTGATCTTTTGCAATGCCATTTTTTGAAAGGTTTTGGAGGATATCACTTAAATTTAGCACACCCTCTTGCAGAAATACTACATGGCTTCATCGAGGGAATTGGTTCGCATTGTGAGCATCCAGAAATCTCCAATTATGAATCTTTTTGGTGAATCTATTGCTGGAGCAGCAACAATTAGAGGCTTTGGACAAGAAAAAAGATTCATGAAGAGGAACCTTTACCATCTTGATTGTTTTGCTCGCCCATTCTTCTGTAGTCTTGCAGCTATTGAATGGCTCTGCCTACGCATGGAGTTGCTCTCAACCTTTGTATTTGCTTTCTGCATGATTTTGCTTGTGAGCTTTCCACATGGGAGTATTGATCCAAGTAAGTATATCACTTCTTCCATTCCTGAATTTCTCTGCTTATTCCCATGAGAATTTATGTATGAGCATGGAGTGATGTGCCGTGAAATGATAAGGTGAGCATGTTTTGATTGTGCCATTTCATTAGAAGTGGTTGCTGGGGTTGACCCTTGTGGATGAGATTGGTACTCTCTCCTGTATGCACAAAAATAACTGCTTGATAGATAATTGGTGTAATAGGACTACTAATTTTTACGATTTGGTATCTCTTCCCATGTGGACTTTATTCTGTCAACCTAATTGAGAGCCCTCAGTAGTTAACAACTAAACTTTAGCCTCGGGACAAGGCGCAATTGATGAATAAATTTATTTGATATGAACTTAAAAATGAAAGAGTAAAATTTGTGAAGTGGAACTTCCAAGAGTAGGCAGCTGATCAAATGCCTTAGCCATAGATAATATACTGTTGCTAATCATGGTTGCTTCTTCTATGTAGGCATGGCAGGCCTTGCTGTAACATATGGCCTTAATTTGAATGCACGCCTATCACGGTGGATACTTAGCTTTTGCAAGCTTGAAAACAAAATTATTTCCATAGAAAGGATTTACCAGTACAGCCAGATTCCAGGAGAAGCCCCACCAATTATTGAGGAATCTCGCCCTCCTTCCTCATGGCCTGAGAATGGAACAATTGAAATTATTGATTTAAAGGTATGCAGTTCAATTTATCCTTAATGTTATGTAGTGCTATTTATGCTTCTTAACTATCACAAAATGCTCACAGTTTTTCCACTTCTTTTACTTTTTTGTTTTTGTTCCTCTCTCTCCTTCAAGGCTCGTTACAAGGAAAATCTTCCTATGGTGCTTCATGGGATAACCTGCACGTTTCCTGGCAGAAAGAAGATTGGAATTGTTGGGCGTACTGGAAGTGGTAAATCTACTTTGATTCAGGCTTTGTTTCGACTAATTGAACCATCAGGTGGGAGAATCCTTATAGACAACATTGATATTTCAACAATTGGCCTTCATGACCTTCGCAGCCGTCTGAGTATCATACCTCAGGATCCTACCTTATTTGAAGGGACCATTAGGGATAATCTTGATCCCCTTGAAGAGCATTCAGATCATGAAATTTGGGAGGTCAGTATCAACTTGCATACCCACCCTCTCCCCCCTCTTTATTTATTTTTTTATAAAATTTCTTGCAATGTGTTTAAATCATCTGAATTTCAGAGGAGTTCCGAGAGTTTTGGTAAACACGAAAATTCCATTTTTTAAAGAAATTTTTAATGTTTCATTAATCTGTGAAGTGATTACAAGTGTAAAAAGTACCCCAAGTAACTTGGGGATTAATTTTCGAATGTCATATAATTATCTTTCATGGACATGGAATACTTTTCCCCAATCAAATGCACTTAATTAATTTTTTTCAATTACTTTGTGAGTACTGAATGATATTGAATTGGTTATTGTAGTGACTGTTTTTGGTTTGAAGGATAATTTATTCGGTTTAACTCCTCTATATACTAATGCGGTGTCCTACAAACCATTTTATTCATTAAAAAGAATCTGTACAACTCAATTAAATAACTATAATAATCCATTTTAGTAAATCAAGTTGTTAATTCCTGTCTTTCCAGCCTTTTTACTAACATTTTCTAATTTATTTCTCACAAATTGAATTTTGATTTGTCACAGGCACTTGATAAGTCTCAGCTTGGAGAGATAATTCGTGATAAAGAGCAAAAGCTTGATACACCTGGTATGTAGCCAAAACATCACTCACTGTGATTATATTGTCATTCTTCCCCCTTCGAGTAACCTTTGGAGTTGTGTGTGGCTAATTGGTTGGTTTTACTTCATTATCAAATTGCAGTGCTTGAAAATGGAGATAATTGGAGTGTGGGTCAGAGGCAACTTGTTTCCCTAGGTCGGGCTTTACTTAAGCAAGCAAGAATACTGGTTCTTGATGAAGCAACAGCATCAGTTGATACAGCCACTGATAATCTCATCCAGAAGATTATTCGAACCGAGTTTAAGGATTGTACTGTATGCACAATTGCACATCGTATTCCAACTGTTATCGACAGCGATCTAGTTCTGGTACTCAGTGATGGTACGTAAAGTTACACTCTTCATTATTTCATTGTGACCTCTAGTTCTGGCATCATTATGATATGCATGATTAACACCAAAGAACTTGAGTGGTATATCATTTATGGAAGGTTATGAATCTAAATTTTGAGTTTCCACCATGGTTTTGGACAATTCAATCTTGTAGAGTATCTGTCAAGGAAGGGTTAAGAATGTATGGTGTAGTCCAACAATTTTGAGTTTTCATTAGTTTCTTTTATCTTTTTTTGAAACTATCCATACAAATAAATGGAAAGTGATTTTTAGTCACATTGGCTATAGATTAACCCCCACCAAGTCCCCCACTTTCTGATTGGTGATATCACTGTTCACTTTATTGGATTATAATCCATATAGGTGAAGATAATGCGAGATTTTGCTCAGTTATCTTTAGGAAACTTGGATCATCTGAGTAATGATAGGGGCTCAACTTCAGAAAGTTGTTCATGTGTTTATATGGTCTTCCAAAGATTTGGCTATCCTATTGTGCTCTGGATGCGCTTATTGTTGCTCCTTGCTCTAAATTAATAGACACACGACTTGTTTGTTTGCCAAATCGACAAGGGCAAACCGATGTAAATCTGAACTCCTTGTAACTCTTTGGAAGTGGAACTGTAGGAAATGCACACATCTACTGCCCTGATGAAACTTGGTTTGATAATTTTGCAGGTCGAGTTGCAGAGTTTGATACTCCAGCGCGACTATTGGAGGAGAAATCATCCATGTTTCTAAAATTGGTGACTGAGTATTCATCACGGTCAAGTGGCATGCCAGATTTTTGAATTGGATGCCATGCCTGAGAACCCCACAAGTCAAGGGAGATGAAGACTAGCCAAAACTGAACCGGCCGAGGCTGCTGCTCCACTTGTCCCCTCTGAATCCGGAAAATTGATAGACAGTGGCAGCAACAAAGGTGGCACTGTCGTGTTATTAAGCCAGAACCCCTCGGAGGAAATCAGTTACTAGTTCAAAGTGACTAGGAGTTAATTCATCCCCTTGAACGGGGAATTCTTGCACGGTTGTCATAATTTGTACTAGAAAATAAGTCGGGTTAGTAGAGGTAATAATAATCACACGAAAGAGAAAATGTGCGGCTAATTTGTGTTTAAGGTAGTCCTACAACATTTAGTGTTTAGGCTGAGGCAGGTTATTGGTTAGGGAATTTGTAGAGCTGAACTAGTCAATGTCTATTCCACAATTTCTAGTGCCAAAAATGCAGTTTTAGACTCTGTATTCAATTTCATGAATGTAATTATTTGTCTTCTTTTCTCATTTTCAGTTTCATGTCTGGAAATATGTATAACTTAGAGACTCTGCATCACATTTAATCTCCCACCCTGGAGAAATGCTTTTTTTACATTATGGTGTTTATCTTGTGTACATCTCCGTTGGCATGCTCCATTCATCATTGATTTTTATTTTTATTTTTTTCTTTTTAATTAATAGTTGATGAAGCATGCCAACTCGGTAGAGATATATGCAAGATGGACGCCAAAATACTAAAAAACATTTCTCATATAATAAACCTAATACACTATAAAAGGTATCTTTTCAAGAGAGTTACCATAAATGAGTAGATTAATGTGATGCCATTCTACTACTTTTTCGTCTTAAACTAATAAACAATAATACATTGCAAATATAATTCAAGAGAGTTACTAATGAAAAAAAGGTGATGGATGAATGCTACATAAATCACCACTAATAAACCATAATAGGAATGGATGAATTTAATAATTTAATTTATATTCTAACACTTTCCCTTAATAAGTAAAATCCGACATGTGGAATATTTAATTGCAATGGGAGGTGAATGACGGAGACAATTAGGTTCGAATTCAAATCATTTACTATGATATCACGTAGAATCACCACTTGTCATAAAAGCTTAAACTTATAAAAAATGATAAATTTAATTTATATTTTTTTTAAAAAAACCTAACAATTGACAACTCGAAAGTACTCAGGCCATTGGATTAGTCAAAGCATAAGGTGAGCCTCAAGATGGAGATCTCATAATGATAGTGCTACTACTAACAAATAGCAAAAGTTAGGTCACTAAACCTTTTTTTATTTTAAGCAAAACAGGGGAAAAAAATTAAAGGGATACAAAACAAGAGTTTAACTTTTATTGGAAGAACTAGAATGGAGCCAAAAGGCTTAGGTCAGGCCACTACACATGGTCTACCCATAAATTAAAGCAAGAATTGGAGCATAGCATGAAAGTTCTTAGGCCTTAAGAAAATGACAGAGATTGCCAAACATGATCCCAATAGATAACACAAAACAATCACAGAGACAATACAATAAATTTACATGAAGTAGAAAAAATTATTAACTATAGATGAAGTACAAGATAACAATAAATATCCACCCCTGTTTGCTTGTAATACTTTCCTTTTGTTTGTTTTTTCTCTCTCTTTACTTTTACTCTTTATATTATATTATACTTCATAGATTTCTACACTATATATAAATGGGCACCCCCAGCCGAACACTTGGGGAAAACAGAGTAATCTTAAGTTGAGGCTTACAAATATGAGTAACCTACTCACAAAAGCACTACTGCTTCTTCTTGTGATCATGACCATGCATGCACAAATCTCTCCATCTGCTTCAAGAATCATGAGCCAAAACAGCACCTTTGTGGTGGCGGGTGATGATGATCATGATAATGTGGCTCCGTCGCTCAAACGGAAGGCGCGTCCCGTCCCTCCGTCGGAGCCCAATGGCTGCACGTACATCCCCGGCGGCCCTGCCTCAAGCCTTCAACC